>NW_013675446.1:0-858 GCF_000517525.1 Limulus polyphemus
TTCAATGTCTTCAAGGCATGCTGGCAAGAAACTGTCCATTCGAACTTCTTGCCTTTTTTTGTGAAATCATGTAGTGGAGCAGCTATAGTTGCAAAGTCCTTCATAAACTACTGGTAATAGGTACAGAGTCCCAAGAAACTTCTTAACTCCCCCACATTGCCTGGTGTTGGCCAATCATGCACTGCTTTCACCTTGTCAGGGTCAGTTTGCACACCATGCTCACTTACAATGTGACCTAAGTAAAGCATCTCTTTATGGAACAAGTGGTATTTCTTGTGATGGAGTTTGAGGTTTGCTGATTTCAAATGCTTGAATACTTCCTCTAGCCGGGACATTTACTCATCAAAAGTTGTTGCAAATACAATGACATAATCCAGGTACACTAGGGCTATCCTCCATTGTAGACCTTCCCGTACTCTTTCCATCAGCCTCTCAAATGTTGCTGGAGCATTGCTGAGCCCGAATGGCATCACAGAGTATTGCCAGAGACCTTGGCCATAACTAAATCCAGTCTTAGGTTTATCTGCTTCAGCCATTTACACTTGATGGAAACCTGACTTTAAGACAAGAGTTGAAAACCATCTGGCTCCACTTAGGGCATCAAGAGTATCATCAATTCTTGGCAGTGGATATGAGTCTTTTTCCGTTATACTGTTAAGAGCTCTAAAATCCACACAGCAACGTTGGGTCCCATCCTTCTTCTGGAGTAACACGACAGGAGCTGACCAGGGACTATCTGATTTCTAGACTACATCTTCTTTAATTAGGCCATCCATGACTTTCTCCAACTCTTGTCACTTTGCCGGAGCTATTCTTCTGGGAGGAATCTTTATTGGACGGTGATTGCCTGTGTTTATT
>NW_013675446.1:1846-10288 GCF_000517525.1 Limulus polyphemus
AGGGCGCAAAACACTTGCTTTTAGAAAATCAATTATTGGCTTCAAATTTTGGTCTCTCTCCTGTTCTGCTTTAATATCTATATTTGAGTCCATTTCACCATCATCAACTCCTTCAGTCACTTTGACTTCAACTTGATGACACCTGGTTAGTTTAACCTCTCTTTTGCAGCAATGTCTGCAGGGTTTTTGGCTCAGTCCATAGGCATTTTCATGATATTTTCCTTCTTTGTATTCAATATGATAATTATACTGGTCTATCTTTTTGATCCAACGTACCAGTTGACCCTCTGGTTTCGTTAATGATCTTAACCAGCGTAATGCAGCATGGTCTGTCCTGATGGTAAACCCTGCACCATAGAGATAAGGATGGAAATATGTCAGACTCTTTACTGTAGCAAAGAGTTCCCTCTGTGTTACACAGTAGTTCCTCTCTAGTGTACTCAGGACCCTACTGAAATAGGCCACCACACGTTCGTTTTCTCTCACTTTCTGAGACAACACTCCTCCAATTCCAACATTACTAGCATCACAATCCAGTATGTACGGCAATTTTTCTTTCAATATCTTAAAAGCATGCTGGCAAGAAACTGTCCATTCAAACTTCTGGCCTTTTTTGTCAAATCATGTAGTGGAGCAGCTATAGTTGCAAAGTCCTTCGCAAACTTCTGGTAATAGGTACAGAGTCCCAAGAAAATTCTTAACTTTCCCACATTATCTTTTCTTGGCCAATCACGCACAGCTTTCACCTTGTCAGGATCAGTTCGCACACCATGCTCACTTACAATGTGACCCAAGTAAAGCATCTCTTTCTGGAACAAGTGGCATTTCTTGGGATGGAGTTTGAGGTTTCCTGCTTTCAAACGCTTGAATACTTCCTCTGACTGGGACATTTCCTCATAAAACGTTGTTGCAAACACAATGATATCATCCAGGTACACTAAGGCTATCCTCCATTGTAGGCCTTCCAGTACTCTTTCCATCAGCCTTTCAAATGTTGCTGGAGCATTACTAAGCCTGAATGGCATCACACTTTATTGCCAGAGACCTTGGCCATAACTAAATGCAGTCTTAGGTTTATCTACTTCAGCCATTTTCAGTTGATGGAAACCCGACTTTAAGTCCAGAGTTGAAAAACACCTGGCTACACTTAAGGCATCGAGAGTATCATCAATTCTTGGCAGAGAGTATGAGTCCTTTTCAGTTATACTGTTAAGAGCCCTGAAGTCCACACAACAACATTGGGTCCCATCCTTCTTCTGGACTAATACAACGAGAGCTAGCCAGGACTATCTGATTTCTCGACTATCCCTTCCTTAATTAGGCCATCCATGACTCTTGTCGCTTTGCTGAAGCTATTCTCCTCAGGGGGATCTTTATTGGACAGTGATTACCTGTGTTTATTCTGTGCTATACAAGGTCTGTCCAGCCAAGGTCATGATCTCCTTTCAAAAAGACGTCTGCATAATTCGCCAAAAGTTCCTTAACCTGAAAAGCCTGTGATGATGACAAATGGACTATGCTCTTCTTATAGAGGTCAGTTAAATGTTCTGGAAGTGTGTGTCCTTTCTTTATAGTTGTATTTCTTGCTTTAACATTGAATGGCTCTACCTGCTGGCATACACCCAACAATGCCCCTTTCTTAAGTGTCTGCTCACATTTAGAGAAATTGGCCACTGTTATAGGTACTACTTGATGACCTGCCACAAGTGACCTGTCACATCTGCTGGCCTGGATGGGTCTGCCATTGCTTCCACAAGCATTGGGCTTCCTTTAGGATGTTCTTTTATCCTTCCCCAAATTATCTTCTCTGACATAGGGGTATTGTACTTGGCTTAAGTGCTGTGACATGCAAATCAATGAATGCAGCAACACTTACTTGAATTTGGCCTTTGTTGTTTCCAATCGTTATTTACTTACTACCGAGGAAGTGTGTAGTTAACTTCGATAAGTCCAACCCTAGTATGCATTGGTCTTCCACGTCAACCAAGTATACATTCTGTCTATTCTTCATGCCCATGAGCTCAATAGTTACCCACACTGGTCCCTACAACCTTGCATAATGTCCTGTCACACCACAGAGCTTCTGTACAGCTTCTGGTATTCCTTTGTGATCCAGCACCTTGATACTCACAAGGGTTTGCTGAGACGCAGAATCTGTTCGAGCTCCACTGTTGCAAGTTATCTTGTCACTGCTGTAATCTCTCTTCTTGTTTCTTTTCTTTTTCCTCCAACAACAGTTGTAATCTCTTTTCTTGTTTCTTTTCTTTTTTCCTCCAACAACTGCTGTAATTTCTCTTCTTGTTTATTTTCTCATTCTTCTTGTTTCTTTTCTTTTTCCTCCAACAGCTGCTGTAATCTCTCTTCTTGTTTATTTTCGCTTTATACTTGTTTCTTTTCTTTTTCCTCCAACAACTGCTGTAATCTCTTTTCTTGTTTATTTTGCTGTTCGAGCTGCCACTGTTGCAGGTTTTCTTGCAAGTGCTGTTGTCTCTCTTCTTGTTTATTTTCTCGTTCTTCTTGTTTCTTTTGCCGTTCTTGTATTGCTGCCATCAAATCTGCTAAGCTCTAGTTTGATATGTCACTTCTCCTTTCCATTTTTATTCGTCCCACTTTCTGACACCAATTTGTTACGTTTCTGGTCGTTTGTTAATTTTCCGTAGAAATACTTTCTCAAGAACTTCAGCAATACATTCCTTTCTTAAATAAAACTAGTTTATTTTGTCTCAATACAACTTTGCAACACACAGAATTTCCACAGTCATTTTACTTAAACACACGCTATAATTCTCAACGAACGATTCACGCACCTTACGTACTACCGCGCTTGACTCAATTGTCCATCTATATCTTCGTTCTCTCTGTCTGCTGTACAATTCTCCATGTCATCACTTTTCGCTGGTCTTATATACTATAAGAGCGCCATTCTAGCAACCACTAGAACGTTGGACAAGTTTCTCGATCTTTCTAGATACTCATTACGTGTTACTAGCGTCACAGTATTGATAAATATGAGTCTGTTTATGCCACGACTAAATATGTTTTCTCTGGTGATTTCATAGCCTTTCCTGTTTCTTATTTAGATTTCCAGTCTATTATCAAGGCGAGGCTTCACGCCAGTTGACAGTTGCATTAATATAAGCAGTGCCACCACAGGTTTTCTAAATAAAGGCTACTGTTGTTGTTTCACCTTCTAGTTTGCATAGGAACCAGAAGAGAAAGTTGTCTTGTCAAGATTCCACATTGGCCACAGTTTCGTCACACATAGATTTATTTTACAAAGAACTAATATACAAATGTGCGCGTTTATGACACTTAGAATTAAATTAGTCTCAATTGCCGGTGTTTTACTTTCATTCTGACTCCACAACTACCAAGAGGGGCAACATTTTAAACATATTTTAATTCCTTGATTCCAATTGGTGATGACGAAATTATCCACATCGATTGTACTTTAGTTTTTTATGAGTTTTAGGTCATTTTAGTTTTATTTGGTCTTCCTCCAAACCGTTTTTAAAGAACATGAATAGTCATTTTTTATTTGTATTGTTACGACAGCGGAAGTCACGTGACGCTAGTAACACGTCATGATATTCTCGAAGGTTCGTGAATGTAGTAAACACTCGACAAGAATACCGCACATCTTATATAAGTGTGCCAAACAATGGAAATGAATGGCAGACAGAGATAGAGATGGACAATTGAGTCAAGCGCAGTAGCAGACATGAATCGTTCGTTGTGAATAAAGTGAATTATAGCATTTGTTAAGTTATTAAAGTGACTGTGGAAATTATGTGCATTGCAAAGTTGTAATGAGAAAGAATAAACTATTTTTATTTAAGAAAAGACTTGTATCGCTCAAGTTATTCAGAAATAATTTTTACGAGTAATTAAACGAACAGAGACATAACAGTATTTTAGACTTGTTTACCTACTTACTTTGCTTAATTTTTCAAGATTTTATGTGCTTGTTATGTGTGTGTGTTTTCTCATAGCAAGTACACATCGGGGTATCTGTTGTGCCACTGAAGAGAATCGAACCCATGATTTTAGCATTGCAAATCAAAAGCCTTACCACTGTCCCTACAGGGGACATTGTAGTTAAGAACAAAGCTACACAATGGGCTGTTTGTGCTATGCTCACCACGGATATTGAAACCCTGGCTTTAACGTTATAAGTCCACAGACTTACTGCTGTGCCACTGGGGGGGGGGGGTACATTTGTGCTTTACACAATAAAAGTCACCAATATTTCCAAATACATACATCATGATTTCATGGATAATTTTATCAAATAACCAGAAGCGTACGCCCTTTCTATGAAGAAATATAAATTCTCGTAAGAAAACATGTCAGTGAAGTAGTTTCAAGATTTGAAGTGCCTAAATGACTATATTTATATCAAGGATGGAGTTTTGCATCAATCTTGTTTGCAGTAACGTCTCAGATCCTTGTAATCAACAAGACCAAGACAATAGCCCTTCACCCATCTTCTTACAGCGCATTGGATTAATACTACCATATACGTTTAATCAATTAACGATTTATGTGGACATCAGAAATGTGGATATCTGCATTGTGACTACTGGGAAGTCAAAACCAGATTGAGAGTGTTATAGCTCTTGGATAATACAAATAAATGCTCCTAATACACAAGTTCTACTATTCACAAAATTGTCAAAATATGCAAACAGCTCCTATACTGTTCTTGAATGGAACTCTTCTCCAGGTAGTAACGTCAGTACAATTTCTTGGCTTAATGTAATTCGAAATTTAACTGAACGAAACGTGTTCAGTGACGGAAAAATGTATTGTTATGTCTCTGTTTGTTAATTGATTTCCCGTAAATTCGTTCCGACGAAACTTTAGCAACACAAGTCCTTACTTGATAAAACTGGTTTATTCTTTCCGAATATAACTTTACGATACACTTAATTTCAAAAATCGCGCTAAAACAAACGCTATAACAACGAACATGCTCAACTTCAATAATACTCTCTGACTGCAGATCACTTACTCACTGTCTACACACACGCATTGATTCGTCACGTTGTCACCCTCTTATATATATATACCAGCTTACCCTATATTTAGTAATCTCCCGACTATTCCCGAAGGATCGAGAGAAGTGGCGTGACATTAGTCACTTGACCTCGCTGACGCAACAGTATTTTATCACTCAATTCTTCACACTTTTCTTCAGAACCATCACATGCTTTGAGGCTCAAATGCATGTAGGTGAAAAGCTGTTTCATGGATGGTGTAATACTGTGTAATTATTACATTAAAAGTTTCATAGGCTGTCTGGGTATTGCATCAGCCATTTTTGGCTATAACTAGGTTATTACTGAGAGCCAGTTTAGAAGCTCAGCTGCTACATTGTGCATGAGAAGATAAAGGAGTTTTGACGAAGCAGATTGGCAGAAGAATTAAAATTAGTGAATCTACTATGAGCCACTATGTGTAGAAATATAGAGCGACTGGCTGTATAAAGTGGTAATCAATTAATCAATCAGTAGAAGAAAGATTCCACAGCTGCTGAAGATTGTGTTATAAAATGCATGAACCTACAGGATCGTTGACTGTCGTCCACAGATCTGAAAAGAGCATGGCATGGATGTGTTCTCTCTGTTTCACCTTTGTTCAGCCTGTCTCCCAACAAGATAGCCAAGAAAGAAACCTCTACTCACTAAGAATATGTGGCTCAACTTGGTCAAAGAGCACGCTGAATTGACTGAAGTAATGTGGAGTAATGTGATTGTAACGACAACAGAAGTCACGTGACGCTGGTAACACGTAATGAGTTCTAGAAAGATTGGGGAACATCACGAATAATCCAGAATTTGCTAGACTCCCTCTATTCTTGTTTATAAGTATGCCAGACAATTAATCGGAATTAAATTGCAGACAGGCAGAGATAGAGACAGACAAGTGAGTCAAGCGTGGTAGTGACATAAGTAAAGTGCATGAATCATTCGTTGTGAAATATAGCGTGTATTTAATTTAGAGTGGCAGTGGAAATTAAGTGCATTGTAAAGTTGAATTGAGAAACAATAAACTAGTTTTATTTAAGAAAAGACTTGTATCGCTGAAGTTTCATCAGAGATAAATTATACGGAAAATTAACAAATGAACACAGAGACGTAACAAATTGGTGTCAGAGAGTGGGATAAGAAAAAAAGAAGATGGAAACGAGAAGTGGCAAATCAAACTAGAGCTTAGCAGATTTGATGGCAGCAATATAAGAACAGCAAAAGAAACAAGAAGAACGAAAAAAGAAAAAAAAACGGGAAGAACGAGAAGAGAAACAAGAAGAGAGATTACAGCAGTTGTTGGAGGAAAAAGAAAAGAAACAAGAAGAGAGATTACAGCAGTTGTTGGAGGAAAAGAAAAGAAACAAGAAGAACGAGAAAAGAAACAAGAAGAAAGACAACAGCAGTTGCAAGAAAACCTGCAACACTGTCAGCTCGAACAGCAAAATAAACAAGAAAGACTACAGAAGTGGTTAAAGGAGAAAGAAAATAAACAAGAAGAGCGATTACAACAGTGGCAACTGGAATAAGAAAAGAAACCGGAAGAAAGTCTCCAACAGTTGCAGGAAAGTCAGCAGCAACTATAGGAAAGTCAACAACAGAGGCAAGAGGTACAAATGGAAAATATTAGCAAATTTCAAAGTAAATTAAATACATTAAAGGATGACTTACTGTCTTTTACACAAGAAGGATATATTAGCCATCGACCTAATCAGCCTCGGACAACGGGAAGCCCTTCCAGACCCCACAGCTAAACCCTAATGCAGACATCTTTCAGTCCTGTCAGAAGTCACATTCCAGACATGAGTGTCAGCAATAGGGGTGATCTAGTACGAAGGAAGCCACATGAATTCGATGGGAAGGCACCATGGGTAGCATATAGAGCACATTTTGAGCTCCAGGCAGAAATGAATGGATTGACAGAAAGCTGTGTACTTGGCAACGAGCCTGAAGGGACAACCACTGAAAATACTTGGACAGTTGTCAGCAGACGACAGGCACAACTATAGAGCACTGATAGCTGCTCTAGAACTTGGATATGGAACCCAAAATCAGTCAGAAGTCTACAGGGCTAGGTTTAGGACTAGAGTCCGTGCTAAAGGGGAGAGCCTGCAAGAGCTGGCACAGAACTTGGAAAGTATGGCACACAAGGCCTACCCAACTGCACCACCCAATGTCCTCAAGCTGTTGCTGAGGGATCAGTTTGTAGATGCCTTGGACAGTCCACAAGTAAAGCAAGCACACCCCTCTACTATGCAGGATGCAATGGCCAGAGCTCTTGAATTCGAATCCTATGTTAAGTCCAGCACAGAGGTACCAAGGTTGGTACAGTCATCAGGATTCGAGGCCAGAAAAGGCAGGTTTCAGAGAAGTTTGAGGGACTTTGCTGGCACTGTAACTAACCGGGCACAAGAGAGCTCAATGCTGGCAACTTCAACACAGGGAAGATGCCACAGCAGGAAAGGCTGCTACCCAGAAAGGTTGTTGGAACTATGGAGAGCAAGGACATATGAGGAGCCAGTGTAAGAAGAATACTACCTATAAGTTAGCCTTGGGGAAACCAGTAGTGGTTGGTGTTGAGGGATGCCCACCAAACCATATCATGAAAGTCCCAACAGCTAAGTGTAAAATGCCAAGCACACGTAGTGTCTATATGACAGGAAAGCTGAATGGCCAAAAGTGAACTTTGTCATAGATTCTGTATCTCAGCAAACCCTTGTGAGTATCAAGATGCTAGATCACAAAGGAGTACCAGAAGCCATACAGAAACTCTGTGGTGTGAGAGGACATTATGCAAGGTTGTTGGGACCAGTGTGGGTAACTATTGAGCTCATGGGCTTAAAGGACAGACACAAAGTATACTTGGCTGACATTGAAGACCAGTGCATACTGGGGTTGGACTACTTACTACCGAGGAAATGTGGGATTAATTTTGACAAAATGACGTTTGGGAACAACAAAGGCCAAATTCTGGTAAATGATAAAAGAGATGTTGGACTAACCAGGTACCATTAAGCTGAAGTCAAAGTCACTGAAGGAGTTGATGATGATGAAGTGGAACCAGGTATAGATATTAAAGCAGAGCAGGAGAAAGACCAAGATTTGAAGCCAATAATTGATTTTCTAAAAGCAAATGTTTTGCACCCTGCTTGGGAGAAGGTGTCTAGCTTAAGCCCTGTGACAAAGAACTATTGGGCACAATGGAACCAGTTGAAGCTTGAAGTTGGTTTCCTTGTACGGAGATGGGAGACTGCAGATGGGAAAGTGACGACCTAGCAAACAGTTATACCGAGAAAGTTACGGGAGGTTGTGCTGCATCAATCCCATGATAATTTAGCAGGAAGATATCTCGGAGTTAAGAAGACATCAAGTCACCTACAACAGAGATTTTACTGGATAGGTATGAGGCAAG
>NW_013675446.1:11073-12386 GCF_000517525.1 Limulus polyphemus
AGAGAACTTTTGGCGAATTATGTAGACGTCTTTTCGAAAAGAAATCATGACCTCAGCTGCACAGACCTTGTGGAGCACAGAATAAACAGATGCATTCACCGTCCAATAAAAATACCCCCAAGGAGAATAGCTCCGGCAAAAGATGGAGGTCATGAATGTCTTAATTAAGGAAAGGATATTCGAGAAATCAGACAGTCCCTGGTCAGCTCCCGTCGTATTAGTCCAAAAGAAGGATGGGAACTAATGTTGCTGTGTGGACTTTTGAGCTCTTAACAGTATAACGGAAAGAGACTCATATCCACTGCCAAGAATTGATGATACTTTTCATGCCCTAAGTGGAGGCAGGTGGTTTTCAACTCAGGACTTAAAGTCAGGTTCCATCGACTAAAAATGGCTGAAGCAGATAAACCTAAGACTGCATTTAGTTATGGCCATGGTCTCTGGCAATACCATGTGATGCCATTCGGGCTTATCATTGCTCCAGCAACATTTGAGAGGCTGATGGAAAGAGTACTGGAAGGCCTACAATGAAGTATAGCCCTAGTGTACCTGGATGATGTCATTGTATTTGCAAAAACTTCTGATGAGAAAATGTCTCGGCTAGAGGAAGTATTCAAGCGACATTGTAAGTGAGCATGGTGTGCAAACCGATCCTTACAAGGTGAAAGCAGTTCATGATTGGCCAACACCAGACAGTGTGGGAGAGTTAAGAAGTTTCTTGGGACTCTGTACCTATTACCATAAGTTTGTGAAGAACCTTGCAACTATAACTGCTACACTACATGATTTGACGAAAAAAGCCCAGAAGTTCGAATGGACAATTTCTTGCCAGCATGCTTTCAAGACATTGAAAGAAAAATTGGCCTCGATCTCCACTTTTAAAGCTTCCAAATCCCTTAATGCCGTTCATACTGGATTGTGATGCCAGTAATGTCGGAATTGGAGGAGTGTTGTCTCAGAAAGTGGACGTAAACGAACATGTGGTGGCCTACTTCAGTAGGGTCCTGAGTAGACCAGAGAGGAACTGCTGTGTAACACAGAGGGAACTCCTTGCTATAGTAAAGAGTCTGACATATTTCCATCCTTACCTCTGTGGTGCTAGGTTTACCATCAGGCCAGACCATGTTGCATTATGCTGGTTAAAATCATTAAAGAACCCAGAGGGATATCTGGCACGTTGGATCGGAAAAATAGACCAGTATAATTATATTATTGAATATAGAGAAGGAAAATCTCATGGAAAACCCAACGGACTGAGCCAAACACCCTGCAAAAATCACTGCAGACATTGATGCAAAAAAGAGGTTGAACTA
>NW_013675446.1:13220-22093 GCF_000517525.1 Limulus polyphemus
GTTACTACCACTGATGTGACCATTACGGATGATAGGACAATTCCTAATGGAGCAGATGAACCTAATGTGAAGCAGAAGCCAGTACGGAAGAAGATACATCCCGTAAAATTAAGAGACTTTGTTGAATTTACTTTTTGTGTTGTAGTGTCTGTACATTCTGTCCATTTAATTAACTTACTGTTAATTATCTATTGGTTTAATGTAAGTGGCTATTGTTCGGGACGAACAATACTAAGGAAGAGGCAGTGTTACGACAGCAGAAGTCACATGACGCTGGTAACACGTAATGAGTTCTAGAAAGATCGCGGAACATCACAAATAATCCAGTAGTTGCTAGGCGCCCTCTATTCTTGTATATAAGTGCGCCTGACAATTAATCGGTATTAAATTGCAGACAGGCAGAGATAGAGACAGACAAGTGAGTCAAATGCGGTAGTGACGTAAGTAAAGCGCGTGAATCATTTGTTGTGAAATATAGCGTGTGTTTAATTTAGAGTGGCAGTGGACATTAAGTGCATTGTAAAGTTGAATTGAGAAAGAATAAACTAGTTTTATTTAAAAAGACTTGTATCACTGAAGTTTCATCGGAAATAAATTATATGGAAAATTAACAAACGAACACAGAGACGTAACATGCTTTGGCCTGATTGGAAGTACTTTGTATTATGTTGATGTTGAGAAGAGTTTCAGCTGGTGTGTTTGAACCGCTATTAATCTTTATATTCCATCTTCCCAGTAAGATCATATAGTAAACCGTGATATGAACTGCTAGATAGTGTTCATGTTCTATCTTCACAGTAAGATCATGTAGCAAACAGTGATCTGACCTGCTAGATAATGTTTATGTTCGATATTTTCTTATGGAGTAGCCACTGTTCCCAATCTTTGGGCTAAAGGACATAGTAAGCCATGATCTGAGTTCCTAGCAGACCTGGTGTCATTGTATTTAATACTCATTATATACGTACTTCCAATAATACTTACCTTCACTGAAAGAGCTTTGCCCTTCTAAGCATTGACTCGCTTGCTCCAGTCTTTTATACTCCACTTATATGCCCTTGACAATATTTAGTCTTGTGACACTCTCCAACTTCGTCAATGCGCCCTCTTTCCTAGTACTGTATATAAGCACCTCACCCAGATAATGTAATCACTTTTTTGAGACTTACACCATCCCAGTTACTAACACCATCTCTGAGTGGAGCAGAAGGGTGGGAGATTGTCAGTGGAGGTAAGTATTATTGGAAATGCATTTTCAATTTAGGAAAATGTTAACTTCCAAAACATACTCACCATCTGCTAATTATAGCTAGAATTCCACATTGAGAAAGTGGAGTGTTGACGAGGGCATTATTGATACATAAAGCATCTGCATAGATCAGGGGTGTACCAAGATACGATTGAGGGAATTGCAATACATCCACAATAGGTATGCTCTTCACCCATAACCTAGTTCCTGTACCAAGGGTGGAATAGAATATGAGTAATCATCATTATAGGCAATCCCCAACTAGATAGCCGATGGGTATTGGTTCCGATATCCCATGTTGGTGGCTATGGAAATTGCACCACAACATTAGCCATAAGATGATGCATTCCGAACCACCAAAATTATGATGAGAAAGTAGCCAACACCAAAGTGGACAAACTTTCTCTTCCACCTTCTCTGGAATGATGGGATCGTGTATGCCTTTCTCAACCAAAGGAACAGAACGCACCCAGTCTGGAATTACGTACATTCATCTTCACTCCCCAACTGTGTAGGTTAGGAACATTCCACTTGTGCCAGAATTATGGAGAAGACGTGCAACACTGTGCTCAATCAAGGACCAACGATGGGACCACTCCATGTTCGGAATTATGAGGAGATAGTGGATCTATTTTGATGAACAATATACTAAATCGATATTGATAAAAAAGGGCCATGTACATACCAACAAGATAGCTTAGCATCAAATCTTAACCACTATTATGAGTAGGCTCCCGTGGAGGCTAGTGCCTCTCCTTCCTAAATCCAAGAAAAACATCCAGGGACCCAGGTATGAGGGCTCCCAACTTTGCGCCTTCTTCAAGAGTGGAGGAAAACACTTGAACACTCTGGAGTAAAAGTCTCTGCCCACCACCCCAGTGACTGGAAATTGGTGTGGTAAGGACTCCCTAGCTCTGCTAGTAGAATTTGGGGGAGGGTGTAAGGCACATTGGGGAATCATGAGGAACAGTACTCTAGAAACAGTGCTATAGGTGAACAAAGTTCCTTGAATTTGTAAATGTAAATTGACCCTGATTTATCAAATCTGATGATTGTCAGGGATGAGCAGGATTCCATTTACCTTTACTCATGATAGTCCATAAGTGGTGGTCCAACAGGATATGGTAATACCATCTGGTGAGTGCCTGGATGGTTTTATGGAACACCTCATTTGTACAGAGACTGTTGCAACTTGTAAGAAGTATAGATAAATTGGTTGCTAGTGCAGAAATTGATTGATAAAAGCACATCTGTCTGGGCAACACTCACCACAGAGTGGGGTCCAATGAAAAAAAAGAGGTAAGCGTCCCTGGAAAGTAAAGAGACAAGATGAGGACAAAAATACTCACTCCTTATAATCTAGCAGATGTTGTCAAAACGATCACAGGAAGTAGTCGAAAACTCTCAGAAGAAGAAACTGCCAGATCGTGTAAAGAATGTGAGAGAAAAGTATTGGGAGAAGGCCACATACAATCCTGTATTATGTCCTTCAGCAGGTAATTCAAATGGACAGTGAAAGCCTTAGAAACGTGACAAATCTCATGATATGTGACTCTCAGGAGTTTCCTTGCCTGGAAAGAAAATCCAGAATAAGCAATATGAATATTTGCTAAGCCACCTCATAGTAACTGGAAATAAATCTCGGAAACTGAATGATCCGCTTGAATAAAGAGTCGAGTTCCGTCGACTCGAAAGGAGTTAGTGCAAGCCACATAATGCCTGCCTCAGGGCTCTGACAGGACAAGCAAGGGATCAGTATCCAATCAGTCATACAGGTGAGAAATAGGTTGCAAAATAATTGTTGAGAAGGATTTATCCCCTTTCCTGGCTGCCACAGCTTAGAAAAAAAGGACCTATCAGGGTATAGCAAGACCAAAGTGGAGTAATAGAGTCCTGTGCATATGTAGTGCAAACAACTCCAACCTACGACATTCCCATCAACAAAAATACCCATTAAGGAAAAGGTGATACATGAGACTAAAGGCTCGAATTTATGTCAAGACAAAGCGTGTAATACCACTCTAATATCTGAGTTAAGTAATTGAAAATGGCGTTTGGGAAGAAGAACTCTAAATGATTGGAAAAGGCTGGATACCACTGGGGAGTAAAAAACTTTCCAATGTTTAAAATAATGATAAGTAGTCAATAAAGCTGCCTGTTATAAAACGACAAGAGACAAAGGTAGACCGAGTCAAAAAACGAGATATGGTGAGCAAGTTTGGGGGAAGTGTGTTCAAACTCCTCATGAGACACATACAAGGCAATTTTAGAAGTTACACTCCGATGCCAGGCAAAGGACAGCATAACTTCTATACACGAAGTTTGACCTTGGAAAAGTTTGAATGTAGAATGTTGGATCGAGATTGCCTCAACAAAGATAGCCAATGAGATGGATCCACTTGAAAATACTGCAGAAGGGGAACCATGGTTAGGACGGCCAATCTGGGGGCTACCAACAGCTTTCAAGTAGAAGATCAAATCATAGCCAGAATTCTGAGTAACATACTAATTGGGGGAAGTCATGGAGGTGCAATCCCATCCAATCTTTACTGAATGAATCTATAGCCAAAACCCGAGGATGGGGCACTGGGGACCAAAAACGCCTGTAGTTGAGTTTCAATGAGTGGGAAATGCATTGATCATTGAAGATCCAAACTGAGATAAAATTCATCAGGAAACTTTGCAATTAAGAATCCATTCAATCGAGAGAATTCGACTGAGCTGAGACAGGTGATCTGCCATGAAATTCATCAACCCAGGAAAATGGCAAGCCAGGAGGCTGATATGAAGGGAGTGAGCCCTGTAGAGAAATAATAATGCAAACGACATTCCCCTGCAATAGATCTAGACCTTGAACCATTGTCTGTTGGACAGCAAGAAGTACTAAATTATTGATGTTGAAGGAAGACTCGTTTTTCATCCATATACCATGGAATTCCTGACCTTTGATATATCCGGTGGAAGTGTTGATCTGATCCAACCACCACTCAAAGTCTAAGATGTTGCTCCTAATTTAGGAGACTGGATGATCCAGTGTATTGGAAATCCTGTTTCATTGAATGCACAATCACCATTGAAGGGACTGCATGTGTGCTCGTCTCAAAGAAATCAGAGATTTGAGGGATTCCCATATCCCGAAAAGAAATAGAATCATCACATAAGAGCCTGACTGCCTGTTCCATAGACTGAAGCCAGATGGGGCCTGGCAGAGCCTGGCTTAAAACATGTTGAAAAACTCGTACGACCCCGCATATAGGGCAGCTGCTAGGCCATAGAGTAGATCTCTGAACTGTAGAACAAAACGGAGATAGTGACAGGATGAATTCACTATGAGAATGTGGAGAAATGCATTATCAACATTAAACTCAGCCATCCACAGATTTGGTGAAGAATGCCAATGTAGGATGAGAAAAGGATTCCATTGGGAACTGAGGAGGATCACAGAATTGGTTGAGACGAGAAAGATTGACGATCATCTGCCAATCTCCTGTCTTCTCGGAGATAAAAAATAAATGGGAATATAATCCTGGAAGAATGGGATCGACTCTCACTACCACCCCTGTGATCAATAACTCTCTGATAGCCTTGGAACAAAAATCCACACTGCACTTATCAGGTGGATGTGGAAATGCTACAGGTTGAGAGGATAATGGAAGTGTAGAAATTAATGGAAATAACCAATCCCGCGCCAAAACCTGAAGTACCCATGGATCTGTGGTGAAAGAATTCCAGGTGTCCATCAATTGTTGTAGCCTCACTCCTACAGACCCCACCCACCTAGGGCAGACACCGACGCTGTTGGTGACAGTCGGCCCGAGTGGAGAAGCCTTGAAACTTAGGACAGAATCTTGTCTGAGAATCCATAGAGCAAGAAACAGAAGCCGGGGTTGGGACACACGAGGCATAGTCGCACCATGACTACCAACAGGAGCCAGAGAAAGTCTAGAGGCCAACAACAAGAGAAAATGCAAACAGGTGACATCGATTCGTGATTCCAACCCCTCTGAGATGCCCGCGAATATGAAGGGATGAAGAAAAGGATCCTCACATAACTCATGGAGGGATACAACAGTAGCCAAACTTCCTCCAATAAGGTATCTCTACTTAATAAATACCACAACATACAAGCCAGGAAACCAGAGAAAGAACAAAAGCTCACAATCTGACCAATGTAAAGTGAGTAAAAGATCCAAATAGTCTTCAAATTAATGTGGGGACCAGTGATAGGCTTTCATTAAAATTTGAGGGGGGGGGAGAAAAATATCTCAGAGCAAAAGAGGGGTCAAACAAATACAAGAAGTTGTGATCTTGAAAGTGATCACAGGAACTCCACATATCAAAAAGCAGATCTAGTCTGTGGAATCGAAATAAACGTATACCTGACAGTGGTAATCCAAAGCATGCAAATCAGACAAACGAGGGTATAAGGTAAACCTATCCCATCCCATAATAAAGCAGTAAATATCCTAACATGAACCAGCAAAAACACGTGAAGGAAGAAAAACTAAGTAGTCTTCCCCCCGACCTTTCTGCCATCAAGGCAACAGGGGAAAGCCCCAAAATCTCGCAAACCCTAGTGACTAATTGAAGAAAAGGAGCAGGAGGTGGTTAATCTTCATCGGCTTCGTGAGAAGCCGATTTAGTAAAGAAAGGCGCCAGAAAATCTGAGTCCAAATTCTCCCCAGAATGTTTTGGATCATCAAGGAAAGCAGCCTCACAATCTCCAGGAGAAACACATATGTAGACATATATTTGGGCTGATTACATGGACCAAATTATAGACAACCTCAACTGAGAATCCCCCCCCCCCCACCACACACACAAACTCAACTGTTGAGAGATGCTAGATAAGAGTGGTAGAATAGGTGAGGTCTGGTTGGCCAGCGGATTTTTTTTTCTCAAGTCAATTAATGAATATAAAAGAAAATATAAGTGTAGAAAAGTAACAACTGTAAGACGAGAATGCATGCCCGAAACCAGAGCGTCATTCTTTTTTAATTTCGGCATTTATAATTGTACAGAAGTCCACAAGGCAACATCAAAATCGCAATCCAGAACATACCAAAGCACATCACTGCATCAGAGAAAACCATGACAACTTTGTCGAGAAAGAATGATTACATTATCTCAGTGAAGTGCTTATATACAGTACCAGGATAAAGGGCGCATTGACATAGGTGGAGAGTGTCACAAGACCAAATATTGCCAAGGGCATTTAGGTGGGGTATAAAAGATTGGAGCAAGCAAGGTCTGAATGGGTGAAGAGGAACTACAGTTTCTGAGCACCACTGGTTGTCTCTCAAGCCCCTTCGGGCTAGTTAGATTCTTAAAACAAAATACCTGCCAAAAATGAATAAATAAAGACCAACTGTGGAGGTCCCCATGTTGCATCCTACCATGGATGTCTAAAGTACCAGCAAGTCAACCTAATCACTAACACTTTCTCTCCTCCAGGTAAAGTGAACACCCAGAAATACACAGCACGAAAATCCATGCAGTGCCCCAACAGCTAGAAAGACCCCGTTGCCTGAACCTCCACGTCCATCTCATATGGACAAGCCTGCTGAAACCACCAACCAGAATACAAGCCAGCACCTATTCACCTATGTCAGGGACCCATCACTGTCAGCTCACACCTTGAGCATGTTATCAGCTAACATTTAACCCGAATAACTGGTTTCATCGTGGACGTTATCTCTAATGCAAACCAGGACATGGCCCAGAGGATTTGCCACAACTCGTGATCCAGATCTGCAACATCATCCGTAACTACTTTGGACCCGATACATCCCACCTATCATTCATCACAAAGAACGTTTATGGCCGACAAGCCAATAAACAACGTTGTGAGTAACTCGTGTCAGCGATTCTTGTTAAAAAATGGCCTGTTTTCTTAACGTAAATATACAAGGTGGCTTATTCCACAAAAAATACAAACTACTTCAATTATGTAACTCATATCCAGCGGATGTCATAAGTCTAATGAGACTTTGCTTAATTATAACAGTAAACTTAACTTACCTTAGTACAATATCATACACAAACCAAAATGCATAGGTAAATGAGGGAATGCATTTCTTTACAACGAAAACTTAAACTTCCCACAACACCTCTCACCTAATCGTAACACAATCGCTGTACTAGCCACATACATCACAATTTTTATACAATCAATCATAAACAACTATCCTAGCGTCCTTAACTCTAAACATACACACATACTACATCACTTACTATACCATAAATAATAATACCATGACCCATACCAAACCCAATGGTACATACTGGATCTAATCTCCTATTCTAGTAACTTTCAAGTCTTAGATAACCATAACATTAATCATGACCCTATCTCCTTTAATATATACAATACTCGCACCACTACTTAACCCACGCACAAGACCTTTGAATATTCTCAATTAGATTACATAGCTCTAAACAGACAGATAGAAAACTCACTTCCGAACATTCTCAATAATGCGTCCAGCAATATCGTTATTGATCGAACTTACCAACACTACTACAGGCTAGTAAAAACACAGTCCCCAGTAAAACATTCACTCCAAATATTAATTCCTGAAATACATAACCTAATACTAGAAAGAAGAAGACTCCATTGTCTATTCATCTGAACACGTGACCACACCCGCAAACCATCCATTAATCAGGCCAATATCCAAGTCAAACAACTCATCAAAATGCAGCAACAGAATAACTGGAACTCATTTTGCGCATCTATTGATGATGAGAAACCCATGCTTTTGTAGAGCAAATTTAAAAAGTAGGCAATAACAGTACAAACAATTTATTGGAGAACATCACTTACAACAACACCCCTCACAGATGATGAGAAAGTCAAACTATTTGCACAATATTACAAAAAACATTCTGTACAACAAATCAACCAACCTTTGATAGACAACATTACGATTTCATTACTAATCATGTTAACACAAACAACGAACTACACAAGCCAATATTTCCAGTCAAAATAGTAGATTGCCAAACCAACACAACTACCAAACGTACCCATTTCTCAAAATCATGCTCAAAATCTCAAATCCAGTTCTCCCAAGGAAGATGCCATGAATAACTGCATATTAAAAAACTTTCTGACAAGACACTAGAGCACCTTGTAGCCCTATATAGTTTATCCCTACAATCTGGTCAATACCCGACAATTTGAAAATCGGCATTAATTAAAATTTTCTCAAAAAAAGACGCGAACCTTAATTTATCAAACAGCTATAAACCCATTAGTCTTCTTAATATGTTAGGCAAACTAATAAAAAAAATCATCTCAAAGCAACTATTGCATTTCCTGGAAGGAAATGATATTCTAAACAATACTCAAAGTGCCAGCAGAAAACAAAGACAAACAAATGACCATCTAGTCAGATTTAACCGTAAACACACGACAATACCCAAGTTTCTACATGTCAAACAAGTCTTTAAGAAAGACAAGCAACTGACCATCTAGTCAGATTTAACCGTAAACACACGACAATACCCAAGTTTCTAGATGTCAAACAAGTCTTTAATAAAGACAAGCAACTGACCATCTAGTCAGATTTAACCGCAAACACACGACAATAGCCAAGATTCTAGATGTCAAACAAGTCTT
>NW_013675447.1:0-11540 GCF_000517525.1 Limulus polyphemus
CATTTAAGAAGCACACAAGATCTTCTTAAGACCCTCCATTCTGCTAGTAACATCATCAATCCTAATAGCGTATTACTCAGTCTATGTGTCGAGTCGCTGTACCTCTCCATCCCTATTTGGTGGTGGAATTTGTCAAGAATCATAAAGACTCTGTGGGTTTAGTGGAATATCTATTCGATAAATTAAAGACATCCTAATTAGGTGGTGAGAAACAGTTATTTCCAGTTTAATGAGACTTACTATCAACAGTTATCTGGTGTTGCTGTGGGTAATCGTGTAGCTCTAACATTTTCAGTTACTTAGATATATATGTCAGAAAGGCAAGCATTACAACACTGGTACCAGGAAATGCATAAGTAGCTAGACATATGAATCAGATATATTTTCTAAGATTTCCTCAATAGCTTCTACCCTACAATAAAATTCACTGTTAGGTACTCCAAAGAATCAAACATATTGTGATTCCTTGATGTTCAGATTATCTTAAAAGATAGCAGGCTTGTAACAGAACTGTATCGTAAGTCTTGCGAGAAACCAGTGTTATTACATAACCACTCACATCACCCAATAAACGTTAAACATGCAACTATTATTGGACAACTAAACCATATTACTAAGACTTGTAGAACTAATGAAGGTAACTCTAAAGCTATACAGGAACTTGTACACAAATTAAACATTAATGGATATCAAAAACAAATTACTGATAAGACTTTACAAAACTCTGAATGCACAGTCCACAATAACACTGCAGAAACATTACCACATGAAATAAAGCAGTTTCACGCAAATTTTGTTATACCATACATTAGCCCTAAGATTTTGTTATACCATACATTAGTCCTAAGATTTTGTTATACCATACATTAGTCCTAAGATTTTGTTATACCATACATTAGTCCTAAGATTTCAGCTTTTATTAAACAAGCATGCATACAATCAGGTCTTGACATCAGAGTTACAGAGAAACCAGGTAGAACTTTGAAAAAGTAAAAAATCAGCCTTTTAACCCAAAACATGCAATAAACCCACAGATATATATGCATGTAACCACAAGGATGTAATATACAGTTTGACATGCAAACTCAGTGGTTCTGTATACATTGGTGAAATATGGTTGTGGTGGTAATGAACTGCTTAATAGAAGGAAAACAACTCTAGCAGCACCCAGTGCCAACCTTTTTTTTTTTTTGTCATTGTTATTTCTGTTTGTAACATGCTAATTAATATTTTAATTTATACTAGCTTTATCAAGAACATTCATTAAAAAACCCAGCAGTGAAATATTATGGTGTTGGTTAAGAGCACATATATATTCAAATCCTACAGCATTCTTTAAATTAAAACAACAAGCAGTGAAATATTATGGTGTTGGTTAAGAGTACATATATTTAAACCCTACAGCATTCTTTAAATTAAAACAACAAGCAGTGAAATATTGTGGTGTTGGTTAAGAGTACATATATTTAAACCCTACAGCTGGCCAATTAATCCTTTACTTCTGAATATCAATATATATCAGTGTCACAAAATTATGATTAAATCAGTTAATATAATGAAAATAATCACCTAATAAAAATAATGCTCTTATGGTTTTTCATTAATATTTTCAATTAATTCAAGATTATTTGGCTTAATATGTTAGTGTCATGACTTATGAAAATAATCAACTAATTGAAATTAGTTTTTCCTGGTTATTCCAATTATCCAGTATCCAAGTTACAGAAATATTAACATTATGATTTTTCTTTATTAGTGTTTATTAATTCAAGTTTGATAAGCTTAATCAATTAAGTAAAACAACTCACAAAAATAATCAACTAACTGAAATTAGGGTTTCCAAATAGCACTATTTTCAATTATTCCAACTGTCCAAAAAATTGAGATATTGCCAATATAATTTGTAATTATAACTTTTTTTTATCAATTCAAGTTTCTTCAGCTACAAGCTGGCATGGCCTGGTGAATAGGAAGGTTGCCTCATGATTCAAGAGTCTCTGGTGTGATTTCTGTTTCCATCAAAAACAGTCGTGTGGTATTATACTCTTTTGTTTTTTTTTTATATTGTTTTTGAGTTATGACAAACATATTACGGCTACATGCCAAAGGTACAGCAACCAGTCTGCTGTACCCACTGTTGACTATCTAAGATTAAAACTGTACCTGAAGATGTGTTGTACATTTGACAAAGGGTAGTTCAAAAACATCTTTAGAAAAAAAAATAATTGTTAGAAAGATGAAGATTAGACTTGTGTATGAATAATTAAGTAGTTGAATGCAAAAGATCAATTAATAAAGCTTAGGATTAACGAATTAACTAATTGCCAGTTTCACTTACGGAAATTTCAATTCCTGCAATTTTTTTATAAGCAAGACTTAACTTGGGATCTCTCCAATACCCCATCAACTGAGATTAATAGTTGCTAGGTAGGACACTTTTTAAAAACTAAAGTTACCATTATTGATTCAAATAATGACAAAAATATAAATTATCTGGATCTCTCCTAGATATAATTTCATTACTTATGATGAACATTCATTTGTTAATGATTCAAATATACATATATAAATAACACAGGTGTTTATTAACACAGAACACAATAATAACTGATCAATATCCAAAGAATAAGCTGAGTATTCATAGCTTACCTTCTGGTCAGCAACAGTTGAATAATCTAAAGAATTTTCGTCCTGGTTAAAAAGTTCCGTTTCTTCTTCTTTTAACATTGATGTACTCTGGTCACTTACAGTTTCCATTACAAAGGATGCTACATAAAATAAAATAAACTTTATCAGATTAAATCTGGTCCACATTTTTATGTGCTTTTCAAGAAAATATCAATATTAAAAAATGCTTTGCAATTTAAAATTGTTGAGTACTCACAATAGGAACATACGAGAACTCACGGTGCACCAGAAAATTACTTAATGTCTTACAAAAAAAAATGTTTAGGAGTGATAAAAAGCTTCCTAAATTTACATGGATTTTTACCTTAGCCAAAAATCATTTCAACAAACACCCACATGGCTAACAGTTACATTAACAGAACTCCAACAGCTGCAATGGTTAACTAGGGAAGACAAAATATGCTGACATGGCATTCAAGCAACAGAACAGTAGTGGGAACAGTCCTATTGATAGTACATACCAGACCTATGGTAAGGCTGGGGTAATCAGAGATCAATCATTATTGTCAGTAGCCAATGTGATTACCAAACTAATTATTAATTAGTTATTAATATTGTTTCTTATTATATTAGACACTAATTGCTAATGTTGTTAAAATATAAAACACGATTATTGCTATTCAACAATGAACAAACAACTGAGAGTTCAATTTTATGGACAAAACAACAACTTCTAGCCCACACTAATGGAAAGTGATTTGGTAACATCAACCAAATTTCATTTATCTCAACCCCATTGAAAAAGACTGAAACAGCCTGTAAACAGCAAATGTTACATCATATAGTAGGCTTCTACATTCTTTTCCAAACAAATAACACTAAATGAAGACAGTAACTGCCTACTTTGGTTCTGATGCTTGTAATTATTTCTTTAATATCTAAGCCTTATTATGACCTAGTTGGATGGAAACTCGGGATACCTAACACGTTAACCAAGCAGTTTGAACATACTCCGAATATAAACAACCAACATACTGAACTTACAACAGAAACCAAGTTCAACCACATTGAAATGGTGGTGGGCCTGGTGTAGGCACCTAACAGTGAAACCAAGTGGAAAGCAACTGCCTAGAAATAACTGGTGTGCTCAGATATGAAACCAAAGCACTGCTTCGGGAGCAGGTATGCTCTTTAGCCCGTAGGAAGGAAATGAACCTGACAAGGGTGGAAAAAAAGGATGTGCACAAACGTAATTCATCCTAGAGGCGTAGTCCATAGTAAGAAACAGCATGAGTTTGAATCTTCCTTGCACAAAACAGCCTGCTCCTGTAGGTGAAGAACTGTTCTATGAAACAAAAACTTGAAATGAACTTGATACCCATATGAGAAGAAAAGACAATTCAAGGGACAGTTCAACGAAATATAACAATAACAAAAAACAGCTAGCCATGGCTAAGTATTCACACACGTCAGACATACAAAGTTCCACATCCCATCCTTGGCATTAGGAGGTTGATGACCACCCAGATAAAAATGAGATTAGAGTAACAGAAACAGTGGCTAGAGCATGTGGACTGTGTGATATATATATATATACATCAACCACAACCATAATTAAACAGTGTGTCATTGTCAAGCAACTGGAATTACGAAGAAGAAGTTAGCATTTGGCCAAAACCACCGTAGGGGGCAAGAAGTATAACAAACTGAACCCGGCATTATGCGGTCATGTCACTGCCTCAACTCATCCGTAAGAACAGGGCAATACCTGTAACTGGTATTAAGAGCAGAAATCGTAACTCACCCAACTGTAATTGCAGGGAAGACACATTTTGCATCCAGAATTAAGAGGAGGATGTGGAACACTTGTTCAACTATAGGAACAGTGTAAGTACATCCTGTTACCAGTATTACAAGGAAGACAAAGTCCTTCAAACCCACCCACAGGAGTAAGGAAGGAAACTTCCTGCAGCTAGAATTAACAAGATGGAAGGCTTCCACTGCACTCAACTGTGAAAACAGAGCAGAGTTATCCTCAACCTGGTGTTACAAGGAGGATCCCACTTAGGCCAGTCCTGCTTGAACCCACAATTAGTCCACCTGGAAATAAGCATCCAAGGGAAATGGAAGGAAGTAACCCAGCTTTGCCCTCTTCTCACTAACTGGATAAATATGTGGTCATATTGTAAGGTAAATTTCTACTTCACTCTCAAGAGGAAGCCTTGGTCCACCACCTGAATGACCGGGAACTGGTAAGTGATAAGGATTCTAATGTTTCACTTGGAGAAAACAATGCAGACCATCTCTGATTTATGCAATGAAAGGGTCAGCAGGGATGGGTAGAATCTTTTGATTTATTCATGAGTGATGGTCCACCATTGAGTTAAACTTATGGATACCTAGAGAGACATAAATATATATCACTAGGCATGCCACTAGTGGTCTTGAAGAACACCCCATCAGTACAGTAAGTGTTATAGCTCTACTGGTACACAGTGCAGATTTGAGTAAAAACACATCTGACCAGGCAACATTTGCCACAGAGTAGGATCTTATTAGTAGCTGTAAAAGAGGAAAACATACATGAAATGTTGTGAAATGACATACCCAGTCAAAGGCAAACTAACATGTGTCAGTATGAAAATGTCAACAAAGTGCAATCATAAACAGTTGTCACATGCAAAAAAAAACATGTCTAAATGACGCTATGCCAATTGAGAATGTGAGGATTGAGCTGGAACAGAGGGAGCTAGCTGGTGCAATACTATTGGTAGAGGGTGGTCACATGCTATATACATGTTCAAAAGTGGCACAAAATGTGTGGGATATATAGACTGATGTGCTGAACTTATAAGATTCATATTAATCTCATACATTGTAAGACAACAGATGGATCTTACAGTTAACGTTGGATATAATAAAGACCAAATACATGTATCAGTTTCAGCATGGCACTTCACATGTGGCTTTTGATTCAAGGGCAGTTCTGGATCTTGGCCCTTTAAATATAGGTTTATTGCACTGGTAAGGGGAGTTGCACATACAGTCTTTGAATCCCTCCCCTTTATTAAGCCATACAATTCCTCATACCATTCCAAAACCCAAGAATTCAGAATGTGGTTCACATTACTTGTCAGAGATCAGAAACTGTCATTCTGAATCTTTTTTTCTTTCTTTTTTGTATGGTCTCTTGGATGCTTTATTTGATTCTATTCGGAAGGAGTTTATTGCACAAGGTATGGAAGTCTTAAGTATCACTTCCATCCATTCAAAACATAGATGAAAAGTTAGGTTTGTAAGCCTAGTAGTTGAGCTAGTAAGAGAATTTGTCACAGTCAGAGGATCTCGGTTGAAAGCTCAGTCTTGCAAATTGCTTTCAGCTACTTCTAATTATTATAAATAATAACCCAGACTGTAAATACAAGCATAAGCCTACTGTACGGTTTCAGCTTTGAAAGAAATTAAGTAATTATACAGTAAAAATATGAATATGTATACTAGGATAAAATATACATTGGTCTCTAAGTTAGCATTGTCCTACACTGAAAATGTATTTCCGATACTTACAGCTTCTCACAAAATAGCTTTTCCTTGATTAGTACTGCCCTCTATTGGTGCAAATTTTCAACACTCTGCCACAAGCCTTCCACCTCCTGCTTCTGCATATTCACATACAAATAATCAATAGAAGCACAACACAACTTTTATCATAACCAGTGCCCTTTTCACATTTGCACTCATTAATCACTTCGAGATTGGTCAGAAGACCTACACCATACATCACCAGAAGTGGGGAGGCTGGGTGGGAAATGTGAGAAGAGGTAAGTAAGTATCTATCAGGAATACATTTTCAGTGTAAGAAAATGTTAACTTCCAATAGGATATCTAACTTCTCACAAAATAGCTAGAATCCCACATTGAACTGGAGGAGGGATGGTGACAAAAATTATCCCTCTTTAGTAAGCTGGGTACTCAAAGAGTGAACAGGAGGTGTGGAACCAAAAATAAGAAAATATCACAAATCAGTAGGAGACTGCATCACATCTGATCCACATTTACTCTTCACTCTTTTATTACTGTGTTGCGAACATAAAAGGCAGAAAAACATAAGGAATCCCAGAATATGTATGACTGAAGAATGAGACCCCTGGATGTTGAGTGGTTAAGGTGTGACAGACTATAGTTCGACCTCTCCCAACACCAGGCAGTATCTGGAATGGTACAACAGATCCACAGTAGGTAGAGGATCACCAACCTCTTCATCTCAAAATGGGAATTGGTAGGGAAGATGAGCTTCCATACCAAAATCCATCTCTATGTGCATGCATTTCCAACACAAGATCTGCTGAGAACCAATATCCAGTGCATGGTAGGAAGATGGAAAGCCCCTACAGGATGACATCTCTGGTCCAAAATCTGGTGGTAATGAGTATAGTACTTCCAGTCTGTGGTAGGAGGAGGATTCCTGGCTGCACACAACCATGAAAACATATGCTATGTCCAGCTACAACCAACACCAAATCTGCTGGGAACCAACATCCAGCAGACAGTGGGAAGAGGGATCACAAACCTGGGGTGCATCTCCAGTTCAAAAGTAGGTGACAGTGGTCATTTGTCATCCAGTTCACAATTGGAGAAGGGATACTGGCCAGCACACTGTGAGGACTTACTTAGCTGGACCATCTCCAACCAACACTGGACCCACCAGGAATGTACATCTGGAGAATGGTAGGTAGGAGGAATGTCTCAGTCCGAGGGGCAAACTGTAATGATACATATGTGACATGGCAGAGTGCTTCAACCAAAACCTAGCCGCATCTGGAATTATACATCAGGTCTACGGTAGGAAGAGTGTCATGCCATCAATACAAGATTCTAATTGTGACTGTGCCATCTACAATCAACACCAGGCCCACCCAGAATGTACTTATAGAGGATGGTAGGAAGGAGGAATGTCTCAGTCCGAGGGGCAAACTGTAATGATACATATGTGACGTGGCAGAGTGCTTCAACCAAAACCTAGCCGCACCTGGAATTATACATCAGGTCTACGGTAGGAAGGGTGTCATGCCATCAATACAAGATTCTAATTGTGACTGGGCCATCTACAATCAACACCAGGCCCACCCAGAATGTACTTATAGAGGATGGTAGGAAGGAGGAATGCCACACTATGAAAAAGCAAACGGTCAAATATATAGACAGTTATATGGTGTAGTGCTACAACCAAAACCTGGTGGTATCAGGAATTGTACATTAGGTCCACAGTACGAAGTGTTATACGCCACTGACACCTGCAGAATACTAATGCCCTACTCTCAACTGAGTGGTAGGATTAATCACTCAGGACAACAGGCTTCTATGGTCCACCACCCCATAGGCTAGGAACTGGTAATTGGTAGTGACTCCCATACTCCACTAGAAGAAAGGAGGGAAAAATGTGTTGGAAGGTCCAGAGTACCTCATTATCGGAGATAGTGCAACGGATAACCACGATACCCTATTTGGAAAAACAGAGCTACCATGTTGAAGGAGTTGATTAACTAAAACCTAGTGGCTTCTCAAATTGTACATCAGGTCTACTGTATAAAGAGTCTCAATGCCACAGAGAATCTGAGATGTGCAGCAATCTTTATCTGCTTTACTCATGTTAGTTCATGAGTGTACAGTCTGAGATAAACATATTTATGATGAAAAAAAAACACTAGAAAACTACTAGCAGTCCCACAGAACACTCCATCTCTACGGTGTGCATAACCCAAGCCTGCAACATAATTGTTTAGGCATAGATGCCAATAGAAAGGAGACACACTACCAACATCTGGTGACATCTGGAATTATAAATCAGGTCCATGGTAGGAAGTGCTACAACATCATTGACATCGAGCATTATCATAGGATGGACATTGCAGATTTTCCACAAGAAAAAGTATACCTGGTCAGGCATCACTTTCCATAGTGGGATCCATAACAAACTAGCTAAAAAGAACCTGAAAAAATAAAAAAAGTTGGAAAAAGCAACCTTTCATAATTCCAAAAAACAAAAATTGAAATAAATAGTATAGAAAAACTAAGTCTGTAGTATAATGAAAAACACTGACAAACTTTTGAGCAAAAACAAGCATGTTTGTACAGTACTAGTGAAAATCTTGAAGTGACTAAAGAGTGCAAATGTGAAGAGGGTACTGGTTACAATAGGCATTGTGTTGTGCTCCTACTCATGGAGAGCTGCTGCATGATCACTTGTATGTGGATATCCAGAAGCGGGAGGTGGAAGACTAGTGGCAGAGCATTGAGATTTTCAACCTACACAGGTCAGTACTAATTGAGAAAAGCTATTTTGTGAGAGGGGGTAAAATAATGTATCAGAAGTATATGATTCTTGTATTAAATGTTTTATCTACCATTCAAAGTTATCCTGTCAGCTAATTTAAAAACCTTTAAAATTTATGAATTTCAAAAGTACTACACATAATCAACAAATAGCTTAACAGTTCATTTCAACTACTGCCAATGTGAAACAAAGAAATTCTTCATAGCTAAACTTACTAAAACACACCAAAAACAACAAATATCTGAAAATAATAACTCTGTATGATAAAGAATTTAAGTAATAAACAATTTACTTCAATATAATCTAAAATGAGACTAAAATTGCTAAAACAAGAATAAAAAAAAGAATTTGATCAAACACAATAACGGGCTAATAGAAATGGGGTAAAAACCATGTTACTTAACAGTTCCTCTTTATTTACCCAAAGTAAAGATTCTCAACATGTACTCCCAACTTACAACCAAGTAAAGTTACACTCCAAGCATTCCTAACTTACAACCAAGTAAAGTTACTATTATCAAAAAGAATGTAATATACTCACCTTACCTCACTCAGATCAGTATAACAGCTGTATTGTTTGAAATTTGATGCTTTGTTAAATTATTGATAAAAGAAATTAGAAAAAAATTATTATTTACACATGTATCAATTTCAGTTTTGTTGTACAAATAAATCAGCTGCAACCCTAGATAAGATTATCTGGATTGAAACAAACAAAACATACGCGTACCAGATGCTTATTTGAAACTCCTGAAATGAACTTTACATTATTTGTAATACATGCACAGGTATATTAGAGCTGGACAATTGAACAAATGCGCTTATCAATTGTCGGGCTCATTAATCAATTATATCTAAGTAACTGATTATGTTTACATTACATTGCAAAGAAAACACAAAACAAGAGACTATACACACATGAAATAAAATAAAAAAAGCCAAAATAACTTAAAACACTAAAAATCAGGGTTTCAATACCCATTATGGCTTTATATTTACAACAAACAAACATTGTGGCCATATTTAAATTATTCGGATAATTGAAATAATCACAAATACTCATTTCAATTAGTTGATTACTTTACAGAATCACATCACGAACAAAGTGGAATTAATCAAAAATAATAATGAAAAACCTTAAGAATCTTTGTTACTGAATAGTTGAAATAACCGAAAACAGTAATAATAAGAAACATTAATTTTAAATAGTTAATTATTTTCATGACATTAATTGATTTAATCATAATTTTGATTAATCACATATTTTATGTGATACTAATTAACAAAATTAATGCTCATAGGTAATCCATTCAACTGATAATCAAGGTAACCACCTGGCTTTAACATATACAAAGAATAAAGTAATAACAGCACAAAGGTTATTAATATGATCTTGAGTCTATTTATAATTTCACTGCAAAAAAAAACAACTTTAACGTTGGAAATAAATCTATACTCAACTGAAAATGTAAGAAACAATCTGCTTATTAAAATAAATAAATTCTCATAAGAGTTCACATCTACAGACATTCTATCAAAGTTTAACAAAGTCTTATCTTTGACATCAGGCCATGTACCAATCTTTACCTAAACGATAACGAGCCACTTAAAATTTATCGTTGAACAATTTTACTAAATCTGCATGATAGTGTACAGAATGACATTTCACTGTGTTGACAAATAAAATGTATACAATAAACTATAAGGAATACAAAACAAAATTAAAATAATTTTATTAAAGCAAATGAATTATAGCGGTGTGTGATATCTAAAAATAGTAATGAATGGTAAACTTAACACTTTCTAATTAACTGTTCATATAATTTAACAGTGAGAAAGCATGCCATACATCGTTTACTGAAATTGTTCAACATTTCACGGCAGGAATTTGTACATTTTAAAATATTAAATGAGAATATAAAAAAAACAGTGAGAGAAAACCATTTGACCCATCAAGGTCACATCAAAAACAAATTAAATGCAACCATTCAAGTACATATACAAAACCAACAAAAGTTGAAACAAATTGGCAGACAGCACATCATCAGACAAACCATTTCACATGTAAATCTAAATGGTTTTCTGTTTCTTTCTGAAAGACAAGTCTGCATCTAGACAGTGAATACACATTCCACCACATAAACAGAGTTCCTTATGAATATTAACTAAACCCAAGGCCTAAATCATTAACTCTAGTACTCATTCCACCACACAAATAGACTTCCTTATGAATATTAACTAAACCCAAGGCTTAAATCATTAACTCTAGAACTCATTCCACCACATAAACAGACTTCCCTATGAATATTAACTAAACCCAAGGCCTAAATCGTTAGCTCTAGTACTCATTCCACCACACAAATAGACTTCCTTATGAATATTAACTAAACCCAAGGCCTAAATCGTTAACTCTAGTACTCATTCCACCACACAAATAGACTTCCCTATGAATATTAACTAAACCCAAGGCCTAAATCGTTAACTCTAGTACTCATTCCACCACACAAATAGACTTCCCTATGAATATTAACTAAACCCAAGGCCTAAATCGTTAACTCTAGTACTCATTCCACCACAC
>NW_013675447.1:12174-20112 GCF_000517525.1 Limulus polyphemus
CCACAAGAAGTGGTACCCAGGTGGGGAAAACCGCACTACATCCAGAACAGGTATGCTCTTCACGCAGAACTACTGAAAATGTGTACCACAAGAAGTGGTACCCAGGTGGGGAAAACCGCACTACATCCAGAACAGGTATGCTCTTCACACAGAACTACTGAAAAGTGAAAAGGGTGGAATATTACACAAAGAAGTATTATAGGCCAGCCCCAACCATGCAGCTGAGGTTCCATGACTTGGGGCTGGATTTATAGGGTCATGGTAACCATATCCCACATTGGTGGCCAGGGCAGTTGGACCACAAATATATACATATCTTTGTGATAGGATCCTCACTTGCTGACACAGAATTATGCATTTTTGAATTACTGCCATACCCTACCCAAGGTCCAGAACTCATCTGGTCTGGATTTATGAACAGTCATCTTCACTCCCCAATCAAGTGAGCAAGAAGAATGCCACTTACCCATGGAAATATGGAGAAGACATGGAACACTGTTCCACCAAGTGTCTAAATTGGGACTGCATCACATTTGGATTTATGAGGAGATAGTGCAGCATCTGTACAACAACCTAAGACTCGACAATGTTCATAACAGGGTCCAAGCACACCCCTACCAGATGGCTAAAGTGTCAAATCTGGACCAGTTCTACAAGTAGGCTCCCGCGTAGGTTGGTTCTGCTCCTACCAACATCAGGGAAAAACTTTCGGAGATCCTGGTAGGAGGGTCCCCAACTTTGCCCTCTTCTACGAGAGTGGAGATAACTCAACACTCCAAAGAAAAACCCTCTGTCCACCACCCCAGCAAATGGGAACTGGGTGTGGTAAGGATTCCTTAGCTCCACTAGTAGAACTTGGGAGAGGGGGTGCATGTGCACGGTAGGGAGGCCGGAGGAGCAGATCTCCGGAGACAGTGCAACAGGTGAACCACATTCCTTAAGTTTTAAAAGAAAACCCATCTCAGCTGATGTAGATAAGAATGCATTACAAAATGCAACAGTAGAAGAAGTTGAACCTATCTCAAAATTCCATGTCAAAAAACAAGAGACTACAGAGACTTTTGAATGAAGTGGGTTGAAGGCTCTCTGAAGACACCATTGACAATATGTGACCATACTTGGAGGCAACCGAAGAAGAGGAAACCAAGTCTGAGTAAGCCAGAAAGGTGCTATCAAGAGAACCCAATATGAGGTGGAACAAATCATAGACAAGACTCTGGGTAAGAGACAAATATGAAGAAAGGCATACAAATGTAATTTTGTCCAATCTTGACTGGACAAAATTGGAGACTAGAACAACTGTAGGGGAGCAGTCCAATAGGTTGCAAAGGCATCAATTTTCGGAGACCTGAACTGAGAACAAATCCATTGAAAGACCTCCTGATGTAACATCCATTCTGTTGGAAGAATCCGAAGGGGTAGATAAAAATGATCTGCTATCAAATTCATAACCCCTGGAGACCTGGACTGACGACAAATCCATTGAAAGCCCTCTAATGTAACATCCATTCTGTTGGAAGAATCTGAAGGGGTATATAAAAATAATCTGCTATCAAATTCATAACCCCTGGCACATGCACATGCCAAAAGTTGGATGTCGTGGGAATGAGCTCAAAAAAGAATATCCAAAGTCTGAAAACAAAGATCTCAGAAATTAGTACCTCCCTGACAAGAATGGCATGATACCACTGTAGAGTTGTCTGAATGGATCATGACAATTTTGCCATGCACGAGAGGAAGACCTTGAATCACTGCTCGATCTACTGCAATAAGTTCAAGAATGTTGATATGCAGGGTAGATTCGTAGTCTGTCCAAATACCCTGGAATTCCTGCCCCTGAAGAAAAGCACCCCATTTGTGAAAAGAAGCATACATGAAAAGATGGATTTCAGACAGGGAGGTGGTATCTGGACCCCGATAGTCATGTTGTTCCTGTCTAGCCACCACTTGTGATCTGCAAAATTGTTCTTAAGCAAAGACACTGTTTGATCTAAAGAATCGATATGCATGAGCCACTGGTTGCAAAGTGACCACTGAAGGGATCTCATATGGGCCTGACCCAACGGCATGAGGGATTCTAGGGAAGCCCAAGTCCCCAAAACAGACAGAACCATCCATGCAGTGGGAGAATGTGACGTAAGCAAATGTCCGACAATCCCTTTCACGTTCTGAATTCTGAGGGGAGATGGTTGAGCCATACTCAAATATGTGTTGAAACACACACCCCAAAATGGACCAGGTATTGAGTGGGTAAACGAACAGATTTTTCCAACATGATAATAAAACCAGTCCTTCTGGCTTTGGAAAGGAGAATCTGGGTATGTAGTTCAGCAATGTGACAGGTTGTTGCCAAAAGAAGCCAATTGTCCATACAGTGATGTGTGCACAGACACAGAAAAGTGGAGATGCCACGCAAAGGTCTATACAACTAGCAGAAAACATATGGTGCCGTAGCAAGTCCAAATGGGAGAGCTCGGAACTGCAACACCTGGTCCTCATGCAAAAATGTAGAAATCAACAAAAAGACTCTTGCTCTGGGGATGTGAGAGTAGGCGTCTGTAACATTGAACTTGGTCATCCAAAGATCTGGTGTGAAGTGCCATCGAAGCTGAAAAAAAATTCCATAGTGAAACAAGGAGACTGAAGGAAATGATTGAGTCGAGACAGATTAATGATAGGATGCCAATCTCCAGTTTTCTTGAGCACCAGAAATAGATGAGAATAGAATCCTGGATCAATGGGATCAACCTTCTCGTTGGCTCATTTAATGAACAGCTCCTGAATGACCTGGGAACAAAGGTCTGCAAGTCTGAGGTCTGAATGAGGAGAAAAAACAACTGGATGGGAGGACAGAGGAGGGGGAGAAGTAAACTGAATCTCGAACCCCCAAACCCAGCACTCTGAGAACCCAAGGATTGATGATGAAGGAATGCCAAATGTGGTGAAAGAGATGTGACTGTCATCCCACAGGATTTGGTACAAATAGGTAGTCACTGATGCCACTGGCACCATCTCAATCTGTCTGAAGATACCCAAGAATGTGGAAAGAAATAATTCTGAGAACCAATAGGATGAGGCGTTGAAAGAGGGGATTGTGATATGCGATTAGACGATCCTCCAGAAGTACCCATTGGAGTAGAAGAGAGGTGAGCAGCCAATAATGATAAAGAAGACTGCAAACGTGCTGTATCAATTTGGCAACCAAGTAAGGCCGAAGAAATGGCGTCTCTTGTAAATCACGAAGAGCAGTGGAGGGCACATGAATACCCTCCAACAAGGCATCACAACTCAATAAATCCCAGCAACAAACCAGCCACGACACCAAGGCGAGGTCTGAAGAGACAAATGTGCCATAGTAGTAACAAGTAAAGGGCCCAGTTCTTCATCAAATTGATGAGGAGAGCATTGATATGCTTCAGACAAAAGGTGAAGAGAAGAGTCAAATGAATCCATGAAAATGAGATCTGTTAAGAGTGATAAAAGGTTCTAACCTGGAAACCCATATACATCCAACAACATATCCAACCACTGAGTATCCAAATATACATCATCCTGACAATGATAAGCCAGGGAATGTTGTTCTGATAAACGAGGAGGACAAGGCATAGAAATACCCTCTCGTAATTGCATTGCAAACCTCCCTGCATGCACAGCAATATCAGGGGAAGGAGGAAGAACTAAGTAATAACCCGATATCTATCTGACAATAAGGCAGGGGTACTTGAAAGCAACGAGATTAACCTGCAAAACTTCACAAACTTGCATAACTAACTGCAGAAAAGGGGCAGAAGGTGGTTGATCAGATGAGCCCTCAGTAGACATTCCTAGCAAAAAACAGTGTGTCTAAATTCTCCCCACTATATACAAGTTCATGATGAAAAGCCAACTCTAAACCCCCCCAGGTCGCATGAAGGACTCCATTTTGCCCCAAATCAGGTTATGGAAAGCCTCCATCGAGATTGTGGTCAAATCTCTAAGACTATTTAAGGTCCATTACAAAAAACACATTTTAAATAGAACTACTTCCCATCTACATCTTTTAACTGGAATAAAATATGAAAATGAGAATGATAGTATCAAAGAAAATAATTCATAACTGTGAGATAAAACTAGTAAGGAATGGGATTTTAAGATTGATTTATCAAGTGTTCAGCTACTGCTAGTAATCTAAATAATCTTCATTCATCAATTTTATATATAAATAAAAACTAGAAGATCCACCTAGGCCATCCCATCCATTTACTAAACCAAAATAAAACACTCAAAGCCAGCCCTTATCATTCATATATTTATCTTGACTTCCCTTAAACTCTATTAAACTAACCACATTTATCACATCTGAAGGTAACCCATTCCAAAGGCCAACACCATTGTTACAAAAAATAAAGCTGTCTAAGCTGAAGATAATTCATACCCTGATAAAATTTATATTTGTATCTCCTCGTCCTACCAATATCATCATTAAATATGAAAGAATATGATGCATTAACATTATCAATTACTTTTACAATCTTAAACACCTCAATAAGATCTCCTCTATCTCATTTTTTTTCAAGATAAAACAATTTCAGGGACCTTAGCCTATCTTCATATAACAACTTTCTATCCCAAGTATCATCCTCGTAGCTTTCTTCTGAACCTTTTCCAACAATTCAATGTCCTCTCCAAGATTAGAAGCCCAAGACTGAACACATACTTTTTTTCATCAAATTCTTATGCCGAACCTAAGTGCACTATATACATAGCTATTTCCTTCTCTTCTTAAAATTTATAATTGATTTTCCATGATTGAACAGGAGACTATTAATTATTACTTCTGTCTAATCTTTAAATTTAATAAAATATAATTCAAATTACATCAGACTTGATGAAACAATAGCCCTATACACATACAAGTTTTTTATGATTTTGATTTTTTCATCTTAGTTCATAAGTGAATATTTCATATTTTTAAATATTGAAAAGCCAAACATTTCTTTGCAGTAAACCTGTTATATAACTATTTCATTAACTGTTATTAGTATACTAACAGTAATCAATGAAATAATGATATAACAGATCACAACCAAATTCGAAAACAAGTATCAATAGTCTTAGAAAGTTAAAATTTTATGATAGTTAGGATACATATTACCACTACTAGCAATAAAAAGTAAGTTATATATATATAATAAAACTAAATCAAAACTATAGACTAAAAATAAAATATCAAAACCAACCAGTAATTACAAGTTACACTGTTTTACAACACAGTTCATAGTCATAGAATCATACTATACGTATTACTAGTACTACAGTACAGACTACATTGAAAACATATAAATATAACACAAAAATTAATGAACATAAAAAATTAAAAAACGAAATTTGAGTAACTTAGCTTACCTTGTTCATTCAATTAATGCATTGATGCGTTAATTAATTATGCCTCCGACTTTTCAAAAGTTCTAAGAAGACCAAATAAAGCAAAGAAACAAAACCTAAGTGTAAGCCATCAACACTTACATTTACAAATACAACTTACAAGTGTTCTCGATCTAGTCTGACAGTTATAAAGAAATGGGTTTATTCGACACAGAACACAAGCTCTTTCAGTTGCACAATTTCTGATGAAACAAATACAGTTTTCGATGCAATACATACGAATCTGTCCAGTGACTTCAAAACTCAACCATATGACAAGTTCTAACAGTTAGTTGCTCACTGTAGAGAAATGATAGTAATACTACTAGTAGTAGTATTTTGTATCCACGTAAGCCTACAATAAATGGCTCGTGAAATTCTCACTAGGAGTAGGAGTAACTGAAAAAAATATGGCATATATTTTATCACTTCAAATTCGTCTCTTAATTTATATAGTGAGTTATTCAATAAAATTAAAGTAAGTCAACACCTTTTTAGATTAATATTAATTTTGAATACCATCATGAACACTACCACATAAGTGGAGATCTAAACTATTTGAATTTCTAAACCATTGGCTGGATTTTGAAGAAACAGTATAGGCTGATCGAAAATTGATTTTAATCTATTAAACTTTTGAGATGTCTTAGGTAAGGAAATGAATAAATTAAAATTTTAATCAGCCTATAAGCTTTCATCATAGGCTACGTTTCAAGATATTTTACTCTAAACGATTAAAAGGTGTACAACGTAGAACATCGAAACATGTAAATTCTTTTTATGGATGGACCCTTTTTTTTTTCAAGCGGAAAGTATCGATCTATTCAAATCATGACCTATTCCAAGAAATATAGGTGGGTACTACAAAAGCGTGAGGTCTACACAGATATAATCATCATGTCCCTTTTATCTATTGTTTATTTGCAATTGGCGCCATTTATTATAAATAACGCTTTTAAACTAATAAAGTACAAAATACCAGTACATAACGTTTTGGGGGAAAATATAATCGTAATGAAATAAATTCCAACAATCAAAACTACAACAATTATAACCTAAATTTAAGATACTCTTTTGGAACACACAACTTGTTAGATTATTATTATTTGCTGAACAAAAACGTGGATAGATATAAAGTATTTAGCAACAAATTATTGTTACGTTTCCGTTCGTTAGTTAATTTTCCGTAAATTCGTTCCGACGAAACTTTAGCGACACAAGTCCTTTCTTAAATAAAACTGGTTTATTCTTTCCGAATACAACTTTACAATACACTTAATTTCAACAGTCGCTCTATAACAAACGCTATAACTCACAACGACTTCTCACGTGCTCAACAATATTCTTACTCATTACCTCCGCAGTTCAATTACACACATATTGTTCCAGTCACTTTGTGACCGTCTTATATATACTACCCTAACACATATATATTTGTTGCGTCAGCGAGGTCACGTGACTAGTATCACGCCACTTCTTTCTCGAACCTTCGGGAGATTACTGATTGGGGTGGCTGATATATATAAAATGGTCACAACGTGACGGAACAACGGTGTAGGTAGTGAGTAACTGAAATCCAGTCAGAGAGTATTGTTGAAATTGAGCATGTTAGTTGTTATAGCGTTTGTTATAGCGCGACTGTTGAAATTAAGTGTATCGTAAAGTTGTGTTCGGAAAGAATAAACCAGTTTTATTTAAGAAAGGACTTGTGTCGCTAAAGTTTCGTCGGAACGAATTTACAGAAAATTAATTAACGAACGGAGACGTAACAAATTGGTGTCAGAAGAGTAGGACAAGAAAAAAAATGGAAACGAGAAGCGGCAAATCAAACTACAGCTTAGCAGATTTGATGGCAGCAATACAAGAACAGCAAAAGAAACAAGAAGAACGAGAAGAGAAATTACAGCAGTTCTTGGAGGAAAAAGAAAAGAAACAAGAGGAGAAATTACAGCAGTTCTTGAAGGAAAAAGAAAAGAAATAAGAAGAGAAATTACAGCAGTTGTTAGAGGAAAAAGAAGAAACAAGAAGAACGAGAAAATAAACAAGAAGAGAGACAACAGCAGTTGCAAGAAAACCTGCAACAGTGGCAGTTCGAACAACAAAATAAACAAGAAGAGAGAGAAACAAGAAGAGAAATTACAGCAGTTGTTGGAGGAAAAAGAAAAGAAACAAGAAGAAAGATTGCAGAAGTGGCAAGAAAACCTACAACAATGGCAGCTCGAACAGCAAAATAAACAAGAGAGACTATAGCAGTGGTTGGAGGAGATAGAAAATAAAGAAGAAGAGAGACTACAGCAGTGGTTGGAGGATAAAGAAAATAAACAAGAAGAGAGATTACAGCAGTGGTTGGAGGAGAAAGAAAATAAACAAGAAGAGAAGTTACAGCAGTTGTTGGAGGAAAAAGAAAAGAAACAAGAAGAGAGACTACAACAGTGTCAACTGGAACAAGAAAGGAAACAAGAAGTACAAACGGAAAACATTAGTAAAGTTAAAAGCGAATTAGATACATTAAAGGACGACTTTTTGTCTTTTACA
>NW_013675448.1:0-4153 GCF_000517525.1 Limulus polyphemus
CAGAGAGTTGTCATCCGACATTCATCTAAGTAATGGTATTTATTCAGAGAGTTGTTATCCGACATTAATCTAAGTAATGGTACTTATTCAGAGAGTTGTTATCCGACATTCATCTAAGTAATGGTATTTATTCAGAGAGTTGTTATCCGACATTCATCTAAGTAATGGTACTTATTCAGAGACTTGTTATCCGACATTAATCTAAGTAATGGTACTTATTCAGAGAGTTGTTATCCGACATTCATCTAAGTAATGGTATTTATTCAGAGAGTTGTTATCCGACATTCATCTAAGTAATGGTACTTATTCAGAGACTTGTTATCCAATATTCATCTAAGTAATGGTATTTATTCAGAGAGTTGTTATCCGATATTCATCTAAGTAATGGTATTTATTCAGAGAGTTGTTATCCGATATTCATTTAAGTAATGGTATTTATTCAGAGAGTTGTTATCCGACATTCATCTAACTAGTGAAATATATGATAATTACCTTTAGAGTTGATATCCGAATTTCATCGAAGTAGTGAGATTAATTGTATTTATATAAAGAGTTGGTATTCGCTATTCATCAAACGTATATATTCTAAATATACGTTATTAATTTACAGAACTAATATCTGCAATTAAAATAAAATAGCCACTTTGCGATGAACTTATAAAATTATGGGAAGTACCGTATTTACCATCAGATTATGTTGTAGTTAAAAATATCTGTTTCAGAGCTTATCCCGATTTGATTTGACTTGGAGGATCTTAGCATTGTCTAAAGAATAGTCTCTCGTCTTTGTAATTATGGAATATCGTCGTACACATTTGTCAGTGGATGTCCAGGTAGCGTTGTACCGTCCCTAATTCTCACTACGAACTAACTACAGGGAGGCAACAGACCAGCGGCAACAACTTTTAAGTTTTGTCCAGGTAGCGTTGTGCCGTCTCTAATTCTCACTACCAACTAACTACAGGGAGGCAACAGACCAGCGGCAACAACTTTTAAGTTTTATTTTATTATTATATTTTGTTATCATATATAATTATTGGTATTAACTCTAAATACCCAGTATAAATAACATTATTATGATACTACTATTATAAACTTTAGGGATTTGGCACCTTCCTTGGCACAGGTCATTTCACACCTTGAAGGTTCTTTAGAGTAATAATATTTCATTCAATTTAGTTTAAGTAGTACCCGCACTTCCCCTTTAAATAACAAGGGAAGTTTAACAAACCAAAACTCCTGCCTTTTCTAATTCACGTTTTATGTTACACGTTAAATAGTATATGCTGTAAATTAAATGTAACAATAATACAAAAGTAAAATAAGAACAGTAAATATTTTAAAATACACCAATTGTTTAGTAGGACTACTTGTTAAAGTAACTATTGAGGAAATACTTTCGTACGTAGATTCTATAAGATAAATGTATTTAAAGTAAATGTAAGTGTTTCGCCGTGAAACTTGTTTATTTTTACAAGTTATAGTTTATCGTATCTTTTAGAGATTTAAATGAAACATATACACGAAAGTTGTACTAATAATACTGATTATGTATGTGATGAATAAATACACGTAAAATGAATAACATAATAAACGAATAAATTAAATAAATAAATAAAGAACAATATTAAAAAGATTAAAAAGATTCTTGCTCTATCTTGTCATAAGGTGGGTCAGCAGTAAGTTAACGGACTTACAACGATAAAATTTGGGATTCAGTTCCTCGAAGTGGAGATAGAGATAGCTCATACTTTAACTTTGCATTAAGAAAACAACAACTCGTTTTATCTATTTTACTTTTCATTTAGTGATAAAACACATAGAGTAAGATAATACTATGGCTAACGTTCTTAATTTTCCAAAATTGATATTTTTTTACACAAGTAATAATAGTATACCTTGGAATTGCAAAAGGTTCTGTATTATCGTTACGGAATATTTTATGATAATGTTACAGCAATTGAGATTCATTTTACAAGTTTTATGTTATTATTACAGCATATTTTTGTTAATGTTACAGTAGGTTTTTTATTAATGTTACACCAGATTTTACATGAACGTTACAGACGGTTTTATGGTAACGTTAGAGCAGCTGGTGCTCATTTTACAATAAAGTTGATTTTAATGTTCTTTTCCTGAAAGAGACAACATTTTAAAAAGATTCGAAAAGTTGCTTCTTAAAAGATTTTAAGAAGCGTAATTCTATAGAATTTCGAAAAGACAACTAAAGAGAGATGTGAGGTAATTCATTGCGAGTAATGGTCTAGAGATAATTAATGTTCTCTTGGTAAAAACATTCACTGAACAAATTATAAGCAATCTACAAAATTGGCATAATTAACCATCGTGATAAGAGAATTAACACAAAGGAACACCAACAAATTTAAGTAGGTTTCATAATTCCCAGAAACTTGATCGTTGTCGAATAGTTGACTATTCTTTGTCAGGAGCATAATTAAATTTAAGCTTTAGGCAGAACACGAGAAAAGAGAATATAAATGCACTGTGGCTTCGAGATCACGTGGTTTTATAAATAGAGTACAGTATTTACAAGTATGTTTTTTGGTTTTGTTTGTTTTGAATTTCGCGCAAAGCTACACGAGGGCTATCTGTACTAGCCTTCCCTAATTTAGCAGTGAAAGACTAGAAGGAAGGCAGCTAGTCATCACCACCCATCACCAACTCTTGGGTTACTTTTTAACAACGAATAATGGGATTTTCCGTTACATTATAACGCCCCTACAGCTGAAAGGGCGAGTATGTTTGATGGGACGGGCATTCGAACCCGGTATGTTTTTGTTACAGTCAATATACAAAAACTGCAGAATAACCGTTATGTTCCAAAACTATATGTAATAATAATAAGAATTATATTTTAAGCCTTTATCACATAAATAATAATTTTAAATAATGCTACAACGAGCATACGACTGATTGCACAAAAGATAAAAGCAAAATCAAGATAGCTCAGAGTGACTTAACAAGATAAACGTCAATGATATGTCGTGGAAAACGTGGAATAAATGCGAGTCAAATAATGTATGATCAAATACTTCCTTTAGTCTAGTTATGACTACAACTAAGAAAACAACAAAAATAACCAGAACATTAACAGATTTCTCGGAAAAAAGCGTAAAATTTATGTTTTTTCTTGTTTTTGGTTTTTCGTTTAGTTTTCTATGTAATAAACTATAGAGTGTTTAATGTAAACATACACGAGAAAGTAAATTGACAAAGATTTATAAGCATGATAAAGTGCTTTAATTTTAGGGAACATTCTGCATTATGTTTATAAATCGTTGTTTGTTATTTTCTGTTACATTAGCATAATGTGCTTCGTTACTCGAGTAAGGTGGATATCATAAATAAGAAAATCCTAATTCATTTAGTATTGTATACATCCGTTGCTCAGATGAATGTAAAGTTGTCTAGGGCGCTCGACTCGCAATCTGAGGGTCGCGGGTTCGAATCTCCGTCACAACAAACATGCTCGCCCTTTTAGCCGTGTGGACATTTTAATGTGACTGTCAATCCCCTTATTCGTTGGTAAAAGAGTAGCCCAAGAGTTGGAGATGGGTGGGAATGACTAGTCTTACAATGCTAAATTAGGGACGGCTAGCACAGATAGCCCTCGTGTAGCTTTGCGCAAAATTCAGAACAAAAGAACAAACAGATGAATGCGTATTGAAAACAGAAGAACACAGTGTTGTAAGATTCATACATGGACCAATTAAACCACCTGGAAGTCGACGTCTGAATAGAGGAAGTGACTTTTGAAACGCCAGTCAGAGAATAGTGGTCTCTAGTCCCTACGAAGAACTTAAATCCTGCCGTCTTCCTCAGGAAAGTTGCTGATCTGTAGATTGGTTGTTCATGTGGAACTATATCATTGGTTGTTCATGTGGAACTATATCATTGGTTGTTCATGTGGAACTATATCATTGGTTGTTCATGTGCAAATATGTCATTGGTTTATGTGATAATAATTTTTAACAAATATTTCTTTACAGTGACGTCGCGGGTTCGAATCCCGTCCACGAACATGCTTGCCCTTTTAGCCGTTATAACGTGCCGGTCAGTCCTACTATTCTTTCGTGAAGTTTGATTGTTTGGAATTAAGACACAAAGCTACACAATGAATATCTGTGCTCTG
>NW_013675448.1:5117-18681 GCF_000517525.1 Limulus polyphemus
TGTTCTATCAAAGTAACAAACTATTTTAGTATGTTATTTGTGTTGTTAAATTATTGTTCTATCAAAGTAACAAACTATTTTAGTATGTTATTTGTGTTGTTAAATTATTGCACGGATAAACAAAAGAACAATTATCTCCTTAGCGTTTTTAACAAGTTACCAATATAGTTGTGAGTGAATATCACTTGTTAACTTTGAAGGAATAGAACATTCTTGTCTTTGGGATTATTTTTCGTATTTAATATTTTCGTATACTATTTTGTTCGACATTATTGCTTGTTGCTAAGTCTTTCAAAGTTATTTACTAAACTTTTCTGACTCTCGATCTATTCAATCAACAATTGATAACAGTAGAGCTAACTGTAAAATCTATTCTCGGACTGTGAACGGAGACACTGCTATTCTTAGATTTTAAGAATTAAAACTAGTTCTCAGGTTTCAACATAATCTTAAAACGTATTTGATTATGTTTTATCAGTTTATGGTGTTAATTAAAAAGGGAGCTAGCTACTGGCTTAGTCAGAAAAACTAATAGGTTATTTTAATCTAGTTTGGAAGCCTACAATGACTCCATTATTTAAATAACTATAAATTAGTTGAATGAGATACATATATATATATATACACACATACATATAGATATATACATACATAGTTGTACTGATTTAGGTATCAACCACTCGAATTAGGATTGGTTTGGAAGATTTTGAATAATAGCTTCTGGGCCACATCATTTACATGGTTCATTTAATCAGACCGCAATATTTCAAATAATTTCCAGTTCTCTGAATAACATTTGAGTATTCGTATCGAATGTCTTTTTTCTTTAACCGTCCTTCAATATATCCATCGCCTCATTGAAGTTATAACTAGATTTGTAGACAAGCGTGAGTACGTCTTCACCAACTATATAAACGTGTAGTAAAACTACGGAGCTGTTAACTTTAAACATTTTTAAATAATGGTTGGATTATTTATTTTTATAAAATCACTGTATTAAGAAACATAAGTTTTGTTACGCATGCACATCCCTATATAAAAGTGTTGTTTCATGTAATATGCAAGTTTTTACGTAGATTAATATTTTGCTCTCCTTTTATGTTTGTTGGGGAAAGTGTAAAGTTTGGCTTCAATGGACTGCTGCTGCCTGCTTCTAAAGTGAGACGAACGTTACGGCCTCTGTGGGAAGTTAGAAGTAAAATGTGGTCGATTTTGAGGTGGTAGTTTCCCTCTGCCAAGGATGCTCATAAGTAAACCGTGAGTTTTGTGTACGTGATCGAACTTCATGAGGAAATTCTATTCAATTTACGTACAGTATTTAAAGTAGGGTACTAAAGACAGAGACTTTAATTTAGGTTTGTTTCCTTCTGGGTTAGATTATCGATTTCCCAGGAAGTCTGATAAGTATAGTAGATAAAATTTGGTAATTTCGGTATTTATTAATTAATATATAATTCCATAGCGCTAGAATGAGTTTGGTTAGTTTATATGCAATGTCGTTGAGTCAGACTGAGTTTTGCGGTTTGTAGCCAAAGCCGCAATGCGAGACTATATTTAATGCTGTGAAGCCAGACTGAAGCTGGCTAGTTTATATCTAATGCCGTATTGCGAGACTAAGTTTGGTTAGCTTATATCTATGTTGTTATTTTAACAGTTAGGTGGTTGCGAATGAAAAGCAGCTTGTTGATTGTAATTAAGACTTACAGAGGAATCAGCTGTAATTATAGGTTAGTTGATGAGTCACTCCCGGTTTGAAAGGGAGAACACCATACAAGTGATGTCACTCTAACAAAAAACACCCTGCAGGTGATGTCACTCTAACAAAAAACACCCTGCAGGTGATGTCACTCTAACGAAGAACACCATACAGGTGATGTCACTTTAACAAAGAACACCATGCAGGTGATGTCACTCTAACGAAGAACACCATACAGGTGATGTCACTTTAACAAAGAACACCATACAGGTGATGTCACTTTAAACAAGAACACCATACAGGTGATGTCACTCTAACAAAGAACACCATACAGGTGATGTCACTCTAACAAAGAACACCATACATATGATGTCACTCTAACAAAGAACACCATACAGGTGATGTCACTTTAACAAAGAACACCATACATATGATGTTACTCTAACAAAGAACACCATACAGGTGATGTCACTCTAACAAAGAACACCATACAGGTGATGTCACTCTAACAAAGAACACCATACAGGTGATGTCACTCTAACAAAGAACACCATGCAGGTGATGTCCCTCTAACGAAGAACACCATACAGGTGATGTCAATCTAAGAAAGAACACCATACAGGTGATGTCACTCTAAGAAATAACACCATACAGGTGATGTCACTCTAACAAAGAACACCATACAGGTGATGTCACTCTAAGAAATAACACCATACAGGTGATGTCACTCTAACAAAGAACACTATACATATGAAGTTACTCTAACAAAGAACACCATACAGGTGATGTCACTCTAACAAAGAACACCATGCAGGTGATGTCCCTCTAACGAAGAATACCATACAGGTGATGTCACTCTAACGAAGCGAAAAAGTTTATTGATCTATTCTTTTTAATCCAGTTATAGTCTTTATAATTTAATTTTATGGAAAAACAAGTCACACAAAATTAACTTTTTACTACGACAAGATTGATGTAATGTTGTATACAAAAAGGCTATAAACTTGAGTATGAACTAATAAACAATATTTTACATATAGAAGTCTTTGAAATGCTTTAAGCACATTCAGTTTACTCAAGTAATTCACCAATCACACGCTAAACAAAACTATTGCTTATGTTTAAATACGTCTCGCTACACAAAACATTGTTTCTTACATCTTTAGAAAAACATAACGTGTAGCCTTTTACAGAAATATAAGTATATTGTTTCCAACTTTTTCGTACATTCCTTTAATTGCTGACACTTTCATGCCAGTTGTGTAAAACTTTCAATTTTATCAACCCTGTAAAACTCTCAATGTTGTTAGGTAAAGTTTGCGTGTCAACCCTGTAAAACTGCCAAGGTTGTCAAATAAAGTTTGCTTGTCAACCCTGTAAAACTCCAAGGTTGCCAAATAAAGTTTGCGTGTCAACCCTGTAAAACTGTCAAGGTTGTCAAATAAAGTTTGCGTGTCAACCCTGTAAAACTGCCAAGGTTGTCAAATAAAGTTTGCGTGTCAACCCTGTAAAACTGCCAAGGTTGCCAAATAAAGTTTGCGTGTTAACCATGTAAAACTGCCAAGGTTGCCAAATAAAGTTTGTGTCAACCCTGTAAAGCTGTCAAGGTTGTCAAATAATGTTTGCGTGTCAACCTTGAAAAACTCTCAAAGTTGTCAGGTAAAGTTTGCTTGTAAACCCTGTAAAACTGTCAAGGTTTGTAAGTTTACGTGATAATTTGATTAAAACGATTCTTTACTTCATTACTAGATCTTATGGGGAGAATATCGACTGAAATTTAGAACTCGCTAATTTTAATAAACAACAAAACTATTTTACAGTTAAGATAAACCCTCTATATTTGGTCTGAGCGATAATCGAATGTGTACGACGTATTAAACCATAATTTTTGGAGGACGAAAGATAGGTTTGAACTATTTATATGCAGTACATTTCTGCAGTATGCATCACATTGGAACGTGTGACTGATAAAAGCTGGGTTTGTAGTGCTATTTTGACATATCTTCAATCTATAATCTGTAAAGAATAAATCAAGGTGAAATGTGAAAAGAAACAAAATATTTTGGCTTGAATTTTGCGCAAATCTACACGAGGGATATCTGCACTAGCCATTCTTAATTTAGCAGTGAAAGACTAGAGGGAAGGCAGCTAGTTGTTACCGCCTACCGCCAACTCTTTGGCTATTATTTTACTAACGAACAGTAAGATTGACCATAACATTATAACGCCCGCACTGCTGAAAGGACGAGCGTGTTTGGTGGGACGAGGATTCGAACCCTCGACCCTCAGAGTGCGAGTCAAGTGGTTTTTGCAGTACAGATAAATAGCATTTCACATTATTGTTTGGCTGCAATAGTCAGGTCCAATTGGCAAGTACTTATATTGAAAGAAAGGTCCTGTTGACAATGTCTTGTGCCCCCCCCCCCCGTGGTGGGCAGAGCACAGATATCCCATTGTGTAGCTTTGTGCTTAATTACAAAAACAAACAAACAAACAATGCCTTGTGGCGGACAAAGACAAATCTGAAATGCAGATAAATAGCGTTCCACGTTATTAACTTTTAACTGCAACAGTCCAACTCAATTGGCAAGTAGTTATTTTGAAAGAATTGTGCCCTTAGAAATGCCTTGTGGGGGACAAAGACAAATCTGAAATGCAGATAAATAGCGTTCCACGTTATTAACTTTTAACTGCAACAGTCCAACTCAATTGGCAAGTAGTTATTTTGAAAGAATTGTGCCCTTAGAAATGCCTTGTGGGGGACAAAGACAGATCTAAAATGCATATAGATTGCGCTTCATATACACGTTTGGCTGTGATAGTCCAGTCCAATTGTCAAGCATTTAACGAAAGTAAAACCTTTTACGTTTACTCTTCCACATAATTGTGAATTTATATAACTCTCAAAAAAAAGATACTAAATGTTTATAAATGTCACACTGTGCATTAACATTTCATTTCAAACAGAATACATTACTATTAAAAGAAACTAAACATACCCACAGAGCATCTTTGGAAGTTAATAAAGTGAGTGGGTGGAGAGTTTCTGGCAACAGCATTGATACTGCTTCACGTAGCCTAGTAGTTAATGTATGGGATTGGGGATTCGAGTTACTTGGTTCCAGAAGTGGTACTACAAAATATACTTCTAATTTTCATCTGTGGCTAAGTTATGAGAGTGAAAATTAATCTCATTATTTGGTTAAAGGTAGCTGCGTCGGGCGGTGGGTGTTGCTAGCTGGTTGCCTTCTCTCTTGACAGCAGATCAAAATCTGGGACAGCCGTGCTTTAACTCCAGGAGTTTCTGAACTGATTGTTTTAACACATTGTGTAAAGAAACTTATCTCTAGGATGTTTTATCTCCAGCTATGACGGTAGGTGTAATTTTGCAACACTCAATTCGAAATATATGGGTCAATGGACCGAAACCCGTCGCCTAACATGTTCACCTTTTCAGCTGTGAGGTCGTTATTGCGTGAAAGTCAATCCCACTACGCGTCAGTAAAGAGTAGCCCAAGAGTTGGCGGTGGGGAGTATTGAGTAGCAGCCTTTCCTTTAGTCTAGTCTATCACTTCAAATTGAGGGACGGCTCAAGCAGTCACGCAAATAGCTCTCGAACTTCAAGAAACAAACAACCAAAGTTATGTTTTTTAATATATACATACAAGAATAACACGAAGAATTGAAGATTGTACCATATCTATCAGGTTGAATGGGAAAGTACTGAGAGTTGCCTTTTCCAAAAGATTTTACAATAAAATAAATGTTGTGAATAGAACGTATATATAAATCATATATCATGGAGTAAATTACTCGAAATGGGGTTCCTTGAGGAAACAGCCTCTTACTAAAGACGTTAATGGTACTATTCCGCATCGCTATCGAAAACATTGCTGTCTATTTGGTTGAATTATTTCTTCGGTATGCCAGTTATATACATTAGTTCATTAAAGAGGAAAATATACAGTTTAAATGTAACTAGATTCTGATGACCTTATATTTTATTATTAGATAATCAAACTTATAACGCAAAATAAAGAAACAAACCTACAAAAACCATAAGCTATTCACGATATTAGGCAACATATATAGTTATTCATACGATTCTTTATTCCTGAATAAAAAATTTAAGCTTCCAAAAAACAGTTTCGTTGTTTTCAATTATTATTATAATAGGTTTTGTATTCCGCCGAGTTGTTAAAGATTTGCGCATGCTCACTATTAGGAAACCCAGTTAAATCTTGTGTAAAGAAAGCTTTCAATTACGTCCGAGCTTTTACCAAGCGTCCTCACTATCTTAGATGGAAAAATAAATTAAGTAACTTTTTTTGTTGTTATTGAACTATCCTTTCGGGGTAATTGGTATTAAAATAAATAAATAATGTTCTCTTATTAATCCTTACTCAAATTGTGATCTATAAATAACTCAAAATTATAAAAATTACAATTCCTCAACTTAACTGAGTTTACGCCATAACTGTTGTTTGATGTTACAAATAGCGCCTCAACCACTAATGTGTCTTTCGTATCCCAGCCATCCTGACGAGTCCTGGTATAAGGCGAAAGGCCTAGTCGGCATTTGATATAGCAGTTAATATAGATATATATTTTTATAGCTTTGCCATCTGAGTAGATTATGTTCTACATTATTCTCACTGAATATGTTCGATTCTTATGGAAATTCCTTCATCAAGAATTATGTTTAAACAATAATAATTTTTCACAATAATACCTGTAAAATTTCTCATTGTTTTAAAACGAAGCAGTAAGACTACTTATCTGCATAATACCCCCTTTGAGATTGGGTGAAAGCTTTTAATGATTAACTTTTATTCCGTACCTTGATGTAAATGATTATTGTTAGAACCATTTGTTTTCGATATTTAAAAACACAGATGTTGATGAATATTTTTACATTTAGTACACGAGCAGTCCGTACAATATGAATCAACCTTTCACTTCAAACAATTTATAGTGTTTCTTAAAGAAGATGACAGCCTTTTCTCTATTGGATACACTGGATTTTAACATGTTACATACCATAATACATGACAATTCTGTGTATTTTGCGCTAACTGCTAAGTTTAGCATGCTACATGCTATAATACATGATAATTCAGTGTATTCTGTTTTAATTTTAACATGTTACATGCCAGAAGAGTACATGATAATTCTGCGTTAACTGCTACGTTTGGCATGCTATATGCCATAAGGGTACATTTTAAGTTTTATGAACTCTGTGTTAACTGTTATAGAGGCATTCGGAAACTAAATGGAGTTGGAGAACTATTAACTTTATATGTATAATTACTTTTAATGATAGCTACATGTTAGGACTAGCAAGACTGATCTTTTTCTGGTTTACTGAGTGTTATTTAATTTTAAACTAAGGTATTTTAAAATGGAAAGATAAAGTCAACTAAAAAGAATTTCAATAAAATAGGTTCTCAACAACACAAGAGGTGAAGAGTGAGAGGACGAAGGTTTAAGTTAGTCATGTGTGTTATTCTAGGTCTTATTTAGTTACAGGTAAATAGAAATACAGATTACATAGATGGTCAGATAGATATAAAGACAGACAGACAAACAGACACATACATATAAAGATATGATTATCTTGAAACTGCTTGTTTCGTTCCCTCCCCCCCCGGTAACTCAGAGGTAGCTACGAGGGATATTCACTCTAAAAATCAGGTTTCGATACCTGCGGTGGGCAGAACACGGACAGATCATCGTGTAGCTTTGTGCTTAACAACAAACTGATTTTTAATTGAAACTTTTATGTGGGTTGATCGATTCGACCGATATACTATCATATACGATAACTTTTTCTCACTATCCATTTCAAAGAAATAATCCTTGTGAATTATTTTTGTCTTCTTTTAGTTATCGTACAATTGACTCAGTTTGAGGATTTTTATAGACATGAAGTTAAAAGTCGCGTTTCATAAAAAAACTAAACAAAAAACACTATGAATTCAACTGACTGTATTAGATGTATATAGATTATTTTTGTTTTGTTTTTCAAATCCACGTGTTTCTTATTAAAGAGTCCCTTATTTGTTTGAAAAACCACAATACTCTACGAAAGTCTCTCTGCATTTCGATCACACAGAAATCGTAAGCCAATGTCTCTTTGCTAAGTTTACATTACCAGGTTCATGTTATTTCGTTGAATCTAAGATAGTATTCTCAATAATGAACTTAGGCCTTACTAAAATGTATATAATGTTTCACTCGAATGTTCAGAATGCTCTGTCGTGTAACATACGGGTTTGTTGTCCTCTTTTTTTTAAACTGTACAATCGTTTGAGGTTAATTAAATATTTTCATTTGTAAGTTTTCCAGAGGCCGTCACTCTGTCATTAGTCATAATAATTGACAGATTAATGACTTTAACAAGCCCTATATCAAAGTGAGAAGGCATGAGAAAAGTTCAATAACGAAAATACCTTTCGTACACGTTGAATAGAGGTTGAATAATTAAAATAACTTTTTTTACAGCAGAAGAAATATAAACCATGTGAATGACGGACTAAAAGTTCGAGCCCCCACAGTGGCACAGCAGCATGTCTGCGGATTTACAACGTTAAAATCCGGGTTTTGATACCCTTTGGTGGGCAGAGCACAAATAGCCCATTGTGTTGATTTTTTTTTAACTCCAAACAAACAAAAGTTCGAGAATAAATAATGATGATAAAAGTAAATACTGGCTGAAAAAAAATAGTTTATGTAAGTTGTATTATAAGAAGTAAATACCAGCTAAACAAAAATAGTTTATGTAAGGTGTATTATAAGAAGTAAATACTAGCTGAACAAAAATAGTTTATGTAAGTTGTATTATAAGAAGTAAATACTGGCTGAACAAAAATAGTTTATGTAAGTTGTATTATAAGAAGTAAATACCAGCTAAACAAAAATAGTTTATGTAAGGTGTATTATAAGAAGTAAATACTGGCTGAACAAAAATAAATTATGTAAGTTGTATTATAAGAAGTAAATACTGGCTGAACAAAAATAGTTTATGTAAGTTGTATTATAAGAAGTAAATACTGGCTGAACAAAAATAGTTTATGTAAATTGTATTATAAAAAGTAAATACTGACTGAACAAAAATGGTTTATGTAATGTGTATTATAAGAAGTAAATACTGGCTGAACAAAAATAGTGTATGTAAATTGTATTATAAGAAGTAAATACTGACTGAACAAAAATGGTTTATGTAATGTGTATTATAAGAAGTAAATACTGGCTGAACAAAAATAGTTTATGTAAGTTCTATTATAAGAAATAAATACTGGCTGAACAAAAATAGCTTATGTAAGGTGTATTATAAGAAGTAACTACTGGCTGAACAAAAATGGTTGATGTAAGGTGTATTATAACAAGTAAATACTGGCTGAGCAAAAATAGTTTATGTAAGGTGTATTATAAGAAGTAAATACTGGCTGAACAAAAATAGTTTATGTAAATTGTATTATAAGAAGTAAATACTGACTGAACAAAAATGGTTTATGTAATGTGTATTATAAGAAGTAAATACTGGCTGAACAAAAATAGTTTAAGTAAGTTCTATTATAAGAAATAAATACTAGCTGAACAAAAATAGTTTATGTAAGGTGTATTATAAGAAGTAAATACTGACTGAACAAAAATAAATTATGTAAGTTGTATTATAAGAAGTAAATACTGGCTGAACAAAAATAGTTTATGTAAGTTGTATTATAAGAAGTAAATACTAGCTGAACAAAAATAGTTTATGTAAGGTGTATTATAAGAAGTAAATACTGGCTGAACAAAAATAAATTGTGTAAGTTGTATTATAAGAAGTAAATACTGTCTGAACAAAAATAGTTTATGTAAGTTGTATTATAAGTTGAAGAAAAATTAACTTTATTAAAAACATAAAAATACAAGTTTGAAAACCGAATTTTAAGAACAAAATACCCTCAAATGGCAATAAAAGAATAATTGTTGGAATCAGTTTAGCGCCCTAAACACAAGGCCATGCCAGGCATTTTTATACAGAGATAATACTAGTCAAAAATAAAACTTAATTTTTTAAAGGTTTATTTGTAATTAACTGAAAAATACATATATGCGAGAGATGGTTGCAAGTTCAGGAAAATACTTAATGATACACGAGAGATGGTTGCAAGTTCAGGAAAATACTTAATGATATACGAGAGATGGTTGCAAGTTCAGGAAAATACTTAATGACTATCTTTTTATTTGACACAAATAAATCTACATCCCCAATTTCAGGAGTTTCGGAAACGTTAGAAATTTGTAATTTTAATTCTGATGTAATTTACAAGGTTATGATTGACAAAAAAAAAGGTGTTTGTTTGATGTTAAACACAGAGCTATAAAACGGGCTATCTGTGCTCTGCCCACGGTGGATATCGAAACCTGATTGTTAGTCTTATAAGTCCTCAGATTTACCGTTGAATCTCCAGGGGAATAAAAAATAAACAAACTTCTTTCGTTTGACTGATAACATTGAACAGTCTAGCTGATGGATTCTTCTACTACTAACTGAAGAACCTTGACTTATGACAAACAAAGGAGGGACCTTAAAAGGAATTCTTACATGCCTCTGATACGAGACCTGCGATGAACTTATTAGAACGATTGTTAAAAAAAACGTACACTTAGAGCCCAATACACTTTTTATCGCGAATAATAAGCCTAACTATCATTCCTCCAAACCCACAAAGTTCATCAAATAGAATTTGTGAAAATAAACAGGCGACGTTCATTAAATAAATATCAGTTCTATAAATTTTCACATCTGTAATACTTATATGCTGAGAAACGTCCAGAGACAGATATGGAGATGGATACTGAGAATGGTGTAATGGGCAAGGAGATGAGTAATGAGAGATATATTTGGATGGATATTGAGAAACGAATGGAGAGGGATAATGAGGAACGCATGTACTGAAAAATGTATTAAGACGACAACTAATAAATGGAGGGGAATGGGTATAGAGAAGAGTATGGTGATGAATACTAGTAATCTTATACCAGAATAAAAACAACACTTTAAACTAAAACAAACGAAAATATAAAATTTTATTGTTGATAATATTTACTTAGTGTAGTAAACACCTCACAGCTCTCTTGGATCTAGTAAAGTTAAGGAACAAAGCAAGACTTGTCAACAGTAAAAACCATACAACACATTCTAAGCAGTACCAACAATATTTAAACTGTAAAGTTAACACAATAAACCCACTCCACAAAATCTTCTACTACTTTGACTGCTAAATTTAACAACACAGTCTACTTCCTGTCTTAAAATAAGCCGGAACGGATAACACATAAGTCTAACACTTCAACTGCTAAAGTTAATAAAACAAGTTTAAGTAGCTATTTTAAAATCAGCCTTTAAACCACAACAGATAACACATAAGTCCAAACTTTGAAATACTAAAGTTAACAAAACAAGACCAATTCGCTACTTTAAAATAGGATCTTAAACCAGAACAATTATCAGATAATTTCCATCCACACAATCGTCCAACACTTTAACTACTAAAGTTAACAAAACAAGACCAATTCGCTACTTTAAAATAATGTCTTAAACCAGAACAATTATCAGATAATTTCCATCCACACAATCGTCCAACACTTTAACTACGGAAGAATCTTTAACAATCTTCAAATAAAAATGAATGGACACAATAAAGTCCATCTGCAAAATCGGCCACATAGTCTTTAAACCAGTAGAGTGGTAACAATACAATCCAGTTTTTGGGACAATGACATATGGGAGACAAATAATAGATCTGAAATGCTGATTATTACTCGCCTTTAATATCGACCCGCAATGGAGAAGTTTATTACAGTTTTAGGTGTATTGGTTTTCTAATATTTTACCAGTAAATTCTATATGTAAAACATTCTCTAAACAACTACTATCTATGGGACAACAGGCATAATGCTGAATTAACTACGATTAACTTGGAACTTTGTGTTAAAAAGCTATACTTACACTGGTACCAACAGGCATAATGCTGAATTAACTACGATTAACTTGGAACTTTGTGTTAAAAAGCTATACTTACACTGGTACCAACAGGCATAATGCTGAATTAACTACGATTAACTTGGAACTTTGTGTTAAAAAGCTATACTTACACTGGTACCAACAGGCATAATGCTGAATTAACTACGATTAACTTGGAACTTTGTGTTAAAAAGCTATACTTATAGAATTAAAACATTTTAAATTATGAAGTTATTATGTTAGGAATTGCCTAATAAGCATATGGACAACAACCTTTCTCTTATAAAACCTAACGAATTTGATGAAGTTCCCTTGTGGGTCAGCGGTAAGTTTACGGACTTACAACGCAAAATTCCGAGGTTTGATTCTCCGCGGTGAACACAGCAGATAACACAATGTGATTTTTTGCTAAAACACACCGATTTTTATTTTCATTTCGCTTTATAATTTATTTTATGAATAAATATCAGTCGTATAATTTTACGATACGATTGATATTCATTCACGTTCAACACTATATTTCTGGTTGTTATGGTGACTAGCGGTTACGTGAATATAAGCACTCAAGAGGTATACCTAGCCTCTATACCTTTGGGGGATTTCCTTCTGATGATGGGTTTATACCAATCTATGTATAACAAGACCTTATGAATAATCATGTCATCAACATCGTAGTACAGAAGAGAGCTTGAAGCATAATGGAACAAAAGTGAAATAATGTCTTCTGGTTTACATTTCCTATCTGAACAGTGTGGTATCTTTTATCACCCATTAAAGATATTTAATGAGCAATAAAAGGAATGCTTAGCATGAAAATTACTCAAAAACATTCAAATATTCTTGTATTTGTTTCATTTAATTTTTGAGAATTATAGAAAGTATATTTATATACACTTTGATTATTTAAACTACTTTACCCTATCTTATTTTTGGGTCAAAAAGTTTAATTTTTCTAAACAAATTCTATAACGTCTACGTTTTAGCCAACTTAAGATATTGATCAGTCACGATGTACCAAGTCTGCTCTTGAACTTTATAACTTTATGTTAAACCCTGATATTAAGTAATGCCTAACAACAATGCTTGAAAGAGTTCGTTATAAATTATCAAACAATGTAGACTTTACTCAAATGTATGTAACAGTAACAGTCTCGCAACAACACTAATTATCCGTATCTGGTTAAACAATAACATCATTATTGATCTGGGCAACAACACTAATTATCCGTATCTGGTTAAACAATAACATCATTATTGATCTGGGCAACAACACTAATTATCTATATCAGTTTAAACAATAACATCATTATTGATCTGGGCAACAACACTAATTATCCGTATCAATTTAAACAGTAACATCATTATTGATCTGGATAACAATACTAATTATCCGTATATGTTTAAACAGTAACATCATTATTGATCTGGATAACAATACTAATTATCCGTATCTGTTTAAACAGTAACATCATTATTGATCTGGACAACAACACTAATTATCCGTATCTGTTTAAACAGTAACAGCATTATTGAACTGGATAACAATACTAATTATCCGTATCTGTTTAAACAGTAACAGCATTATTGAACTGGATAACAACACTAATTATCCGTATCAGTTTAAACAATAACATCATTATTGATCTGGGCAACAAAACTAATTATCCGTATCTGTTTAAACAGTAACAGCATTATTGATCTGGACAACAAAACTAATTATCCGTATCTGTTTAAACAGTAACAGCATTATTGATCTGGACAACAAAACTAATTATCCGTATCTGTTTAAACAGTAACAGCATTATTGATCTGGACAACAAAACTAATTATCCGTATCTGTTTAAAAAGTAACA
>NW_013675448.1:18774-20532 GCF_000517525.1 Limulus polyphemus
AAACATAGTATTAAATATTTGTATGTCTAACAACCTTCCAAGACTGAGAACAAAGTATTAATTATCTGTTTAAGCGGTAAAAGCGTTCTATATAGTTTGCATGCTTTGTGTAAGGAGTGAATAATCCCGTACATGGTAGTTGTCTCGTGATCTATTGACTGCAGTCTCTCCCTCTGGGTTGTCGGTAATTTTACGGTTTGGTTTTGAATGATTGTTTGTTTGTAATTAAGCACAAAGCTACACAATGGGCTATCTGTGCTCTGCCCACCACAGGTATCAAAACCCGGACTTTAGCGTTGTAAGTCCGCAGACATACCGCTGTGCCACTGGGGAGCATTTCATTAAACACATCTCTGAGCAAAGTAAACTTGATTTCTGATACATATAAATATATAAGTGTATGTGTGATTTGTTTATACTTATGCTGGTGTTCTATATATATATATATGTTTAAAAGTTCAATACATATCTCCTCTAAAAGTACACACATATGCATATGTATACACACATATATATCTACAGATAAACATGTACACATATATATATATATATATATATACATAAACATGTACACACACATATATATATACACGCATAAACATGTACACACACACGTATATATATATATATATACCTCTAAGCGAAACGCTACTGGTTCATGAATGTCTGTGACACACAATAAAATTCCAATAAACCAATTTCCACCTATCGATGCTAAAGTAAAAAGAACACAGATATACTTTTAGTGAGTATTGTAAGATAGCCATAGAAAATAAGCCAGAACTCGCTACATCGCAAGCCTTATCAATGGACAGTTACCACTTGAAGATCATTAAACAGGATTTATCAAACATCTTTATCAACTTATGTAGTTTTCTAAACCCACCGTTTCGTCACATATATTTTAACGAAGCTTGTAACTTTATATTTGGTTGATTTACATTCAATAGAAATACGACTACCAAGATTAAAATACTCTCTTTAGTCTCCCCATCCGCATCCATTCGACAATGCAACAACCCCCCCCCCCACCCCTGAAGCGGATTTTATTTACACTACAGTAAACTCATAGAAATAAGTTTAGCGAAGAAGAAAGTTGTTCAAACCTTGGAAGTTCTTCTGTTGTGCAGCATTATCTTCAATAAACTGTATGAATATAGAAGTAAACATTTCTTTATATGGTAAACAAGAACCGTTTAAGTTATTCTTAAAGTTGTTTGTAGAAGACGCGATGAACATATCATAAACACGACAAAAAACATTCTTTTTTTAACTTGGAGGGGCACAAAACAGTCCAAATGCTTTAATCACAATGAGTGAGTTACTGTTCATTACTTATAAAACTTATCCATCGTGTACAGAAATGTTCAGTAAAGACATAAGCACCCATGGTAAGCCATAACTTATTACACATTTGACTGTACTGAGGAGGTCATATAACAATGATCAGTAAAGACATAAAAAGACATGGTAAACTAAAACTTATCACCCAGTTCATTGTGCTGGAAAGAACACATAGCAATGCTCGGTAAAGATATAAAAAGACATGGTAAACTAAAACTTATCACCCAGTTCATTGTGCTGGAAAGAACACATAGCAATGCTCGGTAAATACATAAAAAGACATGGTAAACTAAAACTTATCACCCAGTTCATTGTGCTGGAAAGAACACATAGCAATGCTCGGTAAATACATAAAGAGACATGGTAAACTAAAACTTATCACCCAGTTCATTGTGCTGGAAAGAACACATAGCA
>NW_013675449.1:0-3782 GCF_000517525.1 Limulus polyphemus
CCATGTTTTTCATTTAATATTTGTTTTCCACATTTTTAATTTAATATTTGTTTTCCACGTTTTTAATTTAATATTTGTTTTCCACGTTTTTAATTTAATATTTGCTCTCAAACGTTAAAACTTCAGGTAAGTTGGAGATAACAAAATGTGAATACTAACAGACTCTTTCCTTCGGAACATATTTAGTCAGGAATTGTAGCTGAAGGTTTAGACAAATTTATTAACTTGAGAAAACATTCAAGTATATTAGAATAACGACGTTCATTGTCCGATACAAAATCTAACCAGCTTCTATTACTAATGCTTTATTTCAAGAGATAAACACTTCCTCAGGTTCTTATTGTTTCGTTGACTGTCAGAGTATTGATATTTATATGGTTATTGACTGTGGATGGCTATATAAATGTTAAGCAGACAAATCTCTAGCCAGTTTAAGTCGACAAAGCCTCTCCAGCGGTTCCTAGGGAGCGATGTGGCATTCGTTTGATATTCCTTCTGGAAATTATGGATATTACTTTCAAGGGATCGGTAGCTCCAGTTTCAGAGCCGAACTGTTCTTCTATAGCTTTCTGGTTTGGACACAATAAACCTGAGTACATACAATGGCCATTAGCTTCGCGTGCAAAGGGAATGCAGACACGATCAGCCCCTGACGGCTAATAAACAAATCCACAAAGTGGCCCTCTGTTTGGAACTTTTCCAAATGAACTCGAATTAAAATTTCAAGATATTCGCAGATTCGATTGTAAAAAAATAAAGAAATAGGTAAGTTATTACGTTTTTGTGTGTGTGTTTTCTTATTTTTGCCTGATCTTGTCTACAACAGAATATATGGTTATATATGGTTAAACCTTTTCGACTGATCTTGTCTACAACCAGAATATATATATGGTTAATCCTTTTTGGTTGATCTTGTCTACTACAAAAACATATATGGTTAAACCTTTTTGGTTGATCTTGTCTACAACCACAATATATTGTTATATATGGTTAAACCTTTTCGACTGATCTTGTCTGCAACCAGAATATATTGTTATATATGGTTAAACCTTTTCGACTGATCTTGTCTACAACCAGAATATATATATGGTTAATCCTTTTTGGTTGATCTTGTCTACTACAAGAACATATATGGTTAAACCTTTTTGGTTGATCTTGTCTACAACCAGAATATATATATGGTTAATCCTTTTTGGTTGATCTTGTCTACTACAAGAACATATATGGTTAAATCTTTTTGGTTGATCTTGTCTACAACCAGAATATATATATGGTTATATATGGTTAAACCTTTTCGACTGATCTTGTCTGCAACCAAAATATATGGTTAAACCTTTTTGGTTGATCTTGTCTACAACCAGAATATATATATGGTTAAACCTTTTTGGTTGATCTTGTCTACTACTAGAACATATATGGTTAAACCTTTTTGGTTGATCTTGTCTACTACAAGAACATATATGGTTAAACCTTTTTGGTTGATCTTGTCTACAACCAGAATATATATGGTTATATATGGTTACATCCATAACAAAGGATTTAGTTGACTGTCACATTTTTAACGCATCCGCACCTGAAAGTGCAGAACGTGCCTCAAAACATCTCGTGGGCTCGAACCTTGGCCTTCAAATCCAGAGCTCAACACACTAACCATTATTTTAAAACTTACTTTTCAAGGATTAAAGTTGTTAAAATCAAAAGATAATATTGTCAACACTGGTTTCATCGACTAAGGTACATATACTCTCTGTGGATCACAAATAATGTTGTCAGTTGTTAAACAATAACAATCGAACAAGAACAATAAACAATGACTCTCTATATTACCTTAAAACTGTTATATCTTAAGAAGCCTGACGTTCTTTTATAAATACGTCTTTAATTCGATAATTTTACATATGTCACACAAAGAACTTTTAAGGTTTCTAGGGGAGGGGAGAGTTGCTAAGTTATACCTTGTTGTTATTTGATGATTTTGGGGGAGGCGTTATTTTTGGAAGGCTAATTTATACTAAGTCGTTATTTCAAGGTTTTTAGGAAGGCTTTGCTTAGCTATACTAAATCGTTTATTTAATTAAGGTTTAGTCTTGCTAAGTTATACCAGGTTGTTATTTTAATATCTTATGGAAGGCTAAGCTATACTAGGTTATTGATTTAAGGTTTAGGGTAAGTGTTGCTAAACTACACCACGTTGTTGATTCAAGGTTTAGGGTAAGTGTTGCTAAACTACACCACGTTATTGATTTAAGGTTTAGGGTAAGTGTTGCTAAACTACACCACGTTGTTGATTTAAGGTTTAGGGTAAGTGTTGCTAAACTACACCACGTTATTGATTTAAGACTTAGGGTAGGTGTTGCTAAACTACACCACGTTATTGATTTAAGGTTTAGGGTAAGTGTTGCTAAACTACACCACATTATTGATTTAAGGTTTTGGGTAAGTGTTGCTAAACTACACCACGTTATTGATTTAAGGTTTAGGGTAAGTGTTGCTAAACTACACCACGTTATTGATTTAAGGTTTAGGGTAAGTGTTGCTAAACTACACCACGTTGTTGATTTAAGGTTTAGGATAAGTGTTGCTAAACTACACCACGTTGTTGATTTCAGGTTTAGGGTAAGTGTTGCTAAACTACACCACGTTATTGATTTAAGGTTTAGGGTAGGTGTTGCTAAACTACACCACGTTATTGATTTAAGGTTTAGGGTAGGTGTTGCTAAACTACACCACGTTATTGATTTAAGGTTTAGGGTAAGTGTTGCTAAACTACACCACGTTATTGATTTAAGGTTTAGGGTAAGTGTTGCTAAACTGCACCACGTTATTGATTTTAGGTTTCGGGTAAGTGTTGCTAAGCTATACCACGTTGTTGATTTAAGATTTGTTGTAAGTGTTGCTAAGCTATACCAGGCTGTTGGCTTAAGATTTGTGGTAAGTGCTGCTAAGCTATACCAGGCTGTTGGTTTAAGATTTGTGGTAAGTGTTGCTAAGCTATACCAGGTTGTTGGTTTAAGATTTGTGGTAAGTGCTGCTAAGCTATACCAGGTTGTTGGTTTAAGGTTTGTGGTAAGTGCTGCTAAGCTATACCAGGTTGTTGGTTTAAGATTTGTGGTAGGTGTTGCTAAGCTACACCAGGCTGTTGGTTTAATATTTGTGGTAAGTGCTGCTAAGCTATACCAGGCTGTTGGTTTAAGGTTTGTGGTAAGTGTTGCTAAACTATACCAGGTTGTTGGTTTAAGGTTTGTGGTAAGTGTTGCTAAACTATACCAATTGTTGGTTTAAGGTTTGTGGTAAGTGTTGCTAAGTTATACCAGGCTGTTGGTTTAATATTTGTGGTAAGTGCTGCTAAGCTATACCAGGCTGTTGGTTTAAGGTTTGTGGTAGGTGTTGCTAAACTATTGTTAACATTGTCAGTAATAAGGACAGTTTCTATTGTTAATATTGTCAGTAATAACGACAATTTATATTGTTAACCTTGTCAGTAATAACGACAGTTTATATTGTTAACCTTGTCAGTAATAACGACAGTTTATATTGTTAACCTTGTCAGTAATAATGACAGTTTCCATTGTTAACATTGTCAGTAATAACAACAGTTTCTATTGTTAACAGTAATAATGACAGTTTCTATTGTTAATATTGTCAGTAATAAGGACAGTTTCTATTGTTAATATTGTCAGTAATAACGACAGTTTATATTGTTAACCTTGTCAGTAATAACGACAGTTTATATTGTTAACCTTGTCAGTAATAATGACAGTTTCCATTGTTAACATTGTCAG
>NW_013675449.1:4005-4803 GCF_000517525.1 Limulus polyphemus
ATTGTTAGCATTGTCAGTAATAACGACAGTTTCTATTGTTAACAGTAATAACGACAGTTTCTATTGTTAATATTGTCAGTAATAAGGACAGTTTTTATTGTTAACAGTAATAACGACAGTTTCTATTGTTAACATTGTCAGTAATAACGACAGTTTCTATTGTTAACATTGTCAGTAATAACGACAGTTTCTATTGTTAACATTGTCAGTAATAACGACAGTTTCTATTGTTAACAGTAATAACGACAGTTTCTATTGTTAATTTTTCCTTTTAAGATGAACAAAATGAAAGGCCCTTTTGATTTGAAAAACATTACGCAAAATCTTTGTATCAGGTGTGTTATATTCACTTGTTATGTACAGCTGTTATAACAAATAAGTTTTATTTTAAAGTTGACGATAACTTAAACTCTTTATCTTCCAGATTTTACTGACGTTCAATAACTATTTATCATACACGTTCAGTAACTATTTATCATACACGTTCAGTAACTGTTTATCATACACGTTCAATATCTATTGATCATACACGTTCAATAACTATTTATCATACACGTTCAATAACTATTTATCATACACGTTCAACAACTGTTTATCATACACGTTCAATATCTATTGATCATACACGTTCAATAACTATTTATCATACACGTTCAACAACTGTTTATCATACACGTTCAATAACTATTTATCATACACGTTCAACAACTGTTTATCATACACGTTCAATAACTATTGATCATACACGTTCAACAACTGTTTATCATACACGTTCAACAACTGTTTATCATACACGTT
>NW_013675449.1:5592-14124 GCF_000517525.1 Limulus polyphemus
ATCTATTTATCATACACGTTCAATAACTATTTATCATGTATACCACAAATTGTTTTGATGTAAATTTGTTTGTTTGTTTGGTGTTTGTATCATCTTCCGTGACAGATGACGCTACACTCGGTTTCATAGACTTTCTCCTTGTCTTAAACAAGAAAGTATAATTGAATATGTGAGAGAAAAACATAAATACGAGATTTATTAGCGACCTCGTAAAACCTCGACCCACTGGTATAACAATTGTACAGAAAGAAACATACTTTTAGTAGTTACAGCGTACTGGAGCTGGTACATTGATCTAGTTACTAAAAACACCTTATGTTAATGTTGTGTTCCAGCTTTTAAAATATACTCTACACGGTTTCGAAGCACGTTAGTTGTTCTCGGTGTCAAATGAACCCTACGTTTTGAAGCAAGTCCTCCTCCCCCACCTCCGTCGGCTCAGCGGTAAGCTAGAGGGAGTATAACGCTAAAATTTAGGGTTCGATCTCCGCTGTGGATACCGTGCTCATAGCCTACTGTTTAAAGCTTTGCGCTAAATTTTGTTTTGTTTTGATACTTTTCTCATCATATTGGTATTGGTCCGTGTAAACATACATATTACTGGTGTAAGTTGCAAACGAGACCTTATAATGATGTATGATGGATACATAAAAATTAAATAAAATGGAGAATGTGGTAGTTTTAAGTTATTTATCTAAATGAAAGCAGATTTTCTCTGCGTGTCTTTGTGATGTAAAGCTTTGCGTCAAACTAGATATGATTTCTAATCGAGCCAATAGAACTACGGGTCTAAGTCTCCTAACCAATCATCATAAAGACTTTTCGCGGTGAGCCCGCTTGGGGCACGTGAGCGACAACGTTTGCATCTCGTGCTTTACACGTCGATACGTCAAGGGAGAACGCCAAAAGGTGCAGTATCGGCGACGTACGAAGACCAACCAATATCTGCTTCAAGCTGCGAGCTTTAATAATAGCAGCAGACGACGGCTTATCTCATTTCGTGCTCTAAAGATTCGACCTGGAGAATGTTTGTTTTTAATACCTTGTACTGGTGTGGGGCACTTGTGTTTGTTAACGAACTTTGAGTATCTTTCCCGGGGTCGCTATAAAACATGTAGAAAGAGTGAATCTCTTTACTGCTATAAGTTAAGTACAGCAGCAACGTTTATTTTGGCCCAAGACCAAATCTACGGAGGCTGACACACAGACAAGGTAATTTTTTTTTTTTTGTTCTTGAAGCTCAATATTTTATTATTTTTAACTGGTTTACAGTTTTGAATTATCGGTCGTACACTTCTTATAATTCTATTAACTCGTATATCGTTGAAAAATTAGATATTTATACGGACTCGGAGTTTTTCGTTGTTTACTTGGTAAGCACCTACACACGTGTGAGTTGTTTTTTAATGTAATAAAAAATTCCACCGTAAATTTTTTGTGATAATTTCTTTTGCCATTAATCGTGTGAAAATCGTGAAAACTTGTGTGACAGTGTAGTAGACCTACCTGTTTGAAAACTGCCTTATAGTGTGAAAACGTAGTAGGCCTAGCCCTTTGAGAACTGGCTTATAGCGTAATAAAACACTGACACTACAGTAGGCCTACCTGTTTGAGAACTGATGGATTTATAGTGTTATAAAACTGTGTGAAAACGTAGTAGTCCTAGCTCTTTAAGAACTGACTTATAGCGTAATAAAACACTGTGACAGTACAGTAGGCCTACCTGTTTGAGAACTGATGGATTTATAGTGTTATAAAACTGTGTGAAAATGTAGTAGGCCTAGCCCTTTGAGAACTGGCTTATAGTGTAATTAAACACTGACAGTACAGTAGGCCTACCTGTTTGAGAACTGATGGATTTATAGTGTTATAAAACTGTGTGAAAATGTAGTAGGCCTGCCCTTTGAGAGCTGACTTATAGTATTATAAAACACTGTGACAGTACAGTAGGCCTATCTGTTGCAGAACTGATGGATTTATAGTGTTATAAAACTGTGTGAAAACGTAGTAGTCCTAGCTCTTTGAGAACTGACTTATAGCGTAATGAAACACTGACAGTACAGTAGGCCTACCTGTTTGAGAACTGATGGATTTATAGTGTTATAAAACTGTGTGAAAATGTAGTAGGCCTAGCCCTTTGAGAACTGACTTATAGCGTAATTAAACACTGACAGTACAGTAGGCCTACCTGTTTGAGAACTGATGGATTTATAGTGTTATAAAACTGTGTGAAAATGTAGTAGTCTTAGCCCTTTGAGAACTGATTTATAGTATGGTAAAACACTGTAACAACACAGTAGGCATACGTGTTTGAAAAGTGGCTTATAGTTATATTGTTATAAAACTGAGTGACAACGTAGTAGGCCTAGCCCTTTGAGAACTGGCTTGTAGTGTTATAAAACACTGTGAAGATATAGTGAGCCTACTTGTTTGAGAACTGACTTATAGTGTTATAAAACACAATGACAACGTAGTATACCTATCTATTTGAAAACTAGCTTATCTAACCTATATAAAAGCCAGTGTGTGCCACGTCACGTAACGCGTGATTTCTCGAAATATGAGGAGTCATAAAAGCCAAAATGCATTTATACAGATAGAATAGTTTGTTTACCGTCTGACCATTACGATTTTAGTGACGGAGGTCAAGGGAGCCGTGAAAGGGGTGTCGTGAAACCTTATAAGTGTAGTGAGTGTTGGTATAATAAGCTTAAAGTAAAGACGTAGTGTGGAATCACCTAGCCTAGAGCCAAGTGCATAAAATTTATCATGAAAGTAAAAATATTGATTCAATTTTAAACTTAAATTGTTTCTGAATTAAACTATCTTCTGTTATATTATCAACGTTTTTAATAAAAAAAAAAACTCTTTTAATCAACGGATACTCTAAATTAAGAAATTTATATAAATATAATAGTACTGTCTGTTGTTTGTCCATGTAATTACTTCGCAGGGTGTGGATGGATCTTGACCAAAATTTGTATGGAGGTTCAATAAGTACATTCGGGGGTACATACACATTTTCAGTTTTGCATTTTGCGGTTTTGATGGGCTACCACTACCTCGTCTCCTGTGTTGGATCTTAATCAAATTTGGTGTGGAGGTTTATTGGGTCCATGAGGAAATACATTCAACTTTTCAGTTTTGCGGGTTTTATGGGCGTTTTTTACCACTACTTCGCCCCTTCTGTCCTAGGGACGGGTACTCCACGTAGTCAACAAATTTCTGTTGTCTGTACATTACATTTTATACTTTCAGTACATAGACTAACAACAATATTAGGTTATATTTTTGTTGCTAAGCAACGTAACATAAAAGCCATTGTTGGAACGTAATGTTACCAAAACGCACTGGCTTTTTTATATATTAAAAGTTGTTAATCTAACTGATTTTTACAAATAATTATTCTATTAAATACGCCACGAATTCATTTCTTGAATGATCTTAATTTTGATTGGCTCACGACGTTCGTCTGCCCCGACTGTAATTTTCTGCCTTCGTGAACTTTGTGTTTCGTCTGCTTTGAGAAACCTGTATATTTTTAATCGTAATATCTTGACGTGACGTCACTGGACACTTTAATTTTTGTTTGTTCGTTATAAAAACGTATCGAATGACAGATGTCGACTAAAAATAATGGATATTAGATTGGTAAAAAAAGAATATTTAGGCTATAAGTAAGCCTGTGATTCACCTGCTTGGAGACAACGTTTCAAACAGTTAGCGCAAACCCAACTTTTATGCGATCCGTTAAAGATCAGTGCTAGCAACTCGAGACGTTGTCCCCAAACAGCCACAGGTAGACGTCGCTACCATAGGTGAAGTTTCTTCTCAATGTGTTTTAAATCTTCGTCGTTTCGTTGTAATAGAATGAATATCTTACAACTTGCTGATATCGTTGCAAAACCCATGTTCGTTTCATGATATATTTACTGTATATCTGGCTCTTTTATTGTAATATGTTATATGTTTTACGTTTAAAAACTGAAAGCTGTTTTACACAAAGCGTTTCTAAAGCTCTTCATCCGTACAGGTTTATTACGTAAGGAGGAACGTCTGTATTTCTGTTATAGCTTACATTTAATCCAGAAAGTTCGATATACTCTTTTAGGCTTATGGCACTCGACTGTCTCATTGTGTTACAAAGCTCTCTCGTATAGTTTATACCGCAATAATTAGAACTTCTAACGTAAGTTAGCCTCGTATAGAATCATTCTGACGTGATTCGTGTGGGTAAACGATTTGTGTCATTCAATTATTTTAAGTATTTCATATTTCAGAACATTATTCCAATTTCTCGATACTGATTACCAAGTACGACCATTCCTAAATGACGAGCTCAATCCTAATGATGTGACGTATTTGTAGCTGGATTATTAAACTAATCCATTAGATATATTTAATGAGTACAAATAGTAATTAATAATGATGGTTTGTGTAGTCACGCAAAACGATCACATCTATTGAAAAATCTACCTTACAAAGACAACAACAACAAAAAAGACATCAAAGACACCGTTTAATATTTTATACACAAAACACATTTATTTTTATGAACCCTATTTTCGGAACTAGTTCTCGTAACAAGTGTACTCGTCATAAAAGATGTTGTCATGACAACACACGATGGGTGGGAGAGATCATCATTAAAGAATTTTGAAAAGGCACTTATGTTAAACATGTCGTGTTGTTCATAAGTTAAACAGAAAGCAAACAGAGGGCGTTTTAATGAAAACTTTTAAACAGTAAAGCAAACTAGGTCCAAAAGCTCATAAGTAAGGTAAACAACAATTCCCTTCGAGAAGTTTATTTTTCCAAGGTTGTAGCTTGGCTTATAAACATTGATTCACGTCGACTGTTTGTTTGGCATATGACTCAAATGTTGACTGCTTCCTAAGCCTGAATAAATTTCAAAGAGATCAAAAGGGAACAAATCGATTGATGGGAAATTATGGGGGACGAAATTTCAGAATCAAATGTGTTATCACTGCAACGTTACCGATATGAAGCATCATAAAATCATTATAAGAACGTGTTCTTACTTGTGAGTGTGGTGAAAATTGTTTTAGTTAGTGGTCCCCCCCCCCCGTAATTACCATTAATTGTATTTGTAGTACAAAATGTAAGATATGTAAGAGAATACACCGTAAGGAAGAATAACGCGAATGTTACACCGTATGTCCAAACTTCAGATGAACTATAATTAAATGTAAATCCCCGAAAGAGAGAGAAAAAAAATCGCAGTCACAATACAAACATCCAATATCTGGGTACAAATCATAAGGTGGGTGATCATGTATATGTGCCCTGTTTTTTGTTTTGTTTTGTTTTAGACCGAAATTCAGTTTAATCTCAATTTTGCTGGCCTCACATGAGTAAGAACGAAAACATAATTTGAGCAGCCAAATGTGGGAATCTGGTTGCTCACAAGAAATATATATATTTGTGTGTGTGTGTGTTATCTCTGAGTTCAAAGCAGGCTACCTATACAGATCGTGAATCAAAATTAACTCGGTAAATATAAAAGGCCTAACTGGGATTCTGTAATGTTGCAAAGCAAAAACATTGTTAATGAAACTAGCATTAAAGAAAGAATGGAACATTACTTACAATATAGATAATAAAACTTATTGTTTGCTTCGTGCACTATTACTGTTTTCCCGCCCTTAGAAACTTAAAATTAGGATTGTTCTGAAATTACCAACTTAACATCAACATGAAAACCGATATCCATTTTGCCCCTGTAAATGTGTCTTTACTGCATGACCAAGCTGTAACACGAGGAAGATCGATATTAGGTAAGTGTCACGCAGACAGTTTCCAGGTATTAATATTATTATCGTAAAACAACCTGAAGAAATTAGCCTGACCTCGTTATTATTTTATTATGAATATTGAATTACCATATTAAAAAATCAAACAATCTTTCATTAATTCCAACACATTTACCAGCAATGATTTTTACCCCAAAATTATATCATTGGTGTTTGTTAATTTCATTATTTGATGGATCCACTGTTTCATAGATTCTTGTTTGATAGATCCACTGTTTGATAGATTCTTTATTTGGTGGATCAATTGTTTGATAGGTCATTTGTTTGACAGATTCTTTGTTTGATAGACTCATTGTTTAATGGATCCACTGTTTGGTAGATTCTTTATTTGATGGATCCACTGTTTGATATATTCTTTGTTTGATAGACTCATTGTTTGGTGGATTCTATCAAACAATATATGTATCAAACAATGAGTCTATCAAACAATATATGTATCAAACAATGAAGTCTATCAAACAATGACTCATTGTTTGATACATATATTGTTTAATATACTAATTGTTACCAGTCAACATAACACTAAACTGGCTTTGATGTACGAAGGTTAATTTTAAACATTCTTACAATAAAGAAACATACTTCACTGGTAATTTTTTTTTACTGTGATTACTATTACGGTCGTTGCATCAACGTGCTTTTGGAATCAAAATATTGAGTTTATTTCAAGCTCATATTCCAGTCTAATTATAGCTGTAGTTGGGTAACGAAGCACATTGTGCTAACAACGATTTATAAACATAAGGAAAACTTTTCCTCATGCTTATAAATCGTTGTTTGACTATCTAATAGTAATTACAGCTGTGTTATTTTGTTCCCACATTAGCCCTAATTTAATGATCATATTGTTAGAAACTTTGTAATAGTCAAGTTTAAACCTCATCATTTTGAATCTACACATTTTCCTACAAGAAAGCTAACTAAACTCTCCAGCGTATGTTCGATTCGATCTGCCAGGAAGTATGTGAACAACCGCTACTGGTTCTCACGTACTGGCTGGGCGTGCTGCGTTACGGTGGTTTATCGTGAACATGTAGGACATTTTGAGACGCTCTCTTGTCGCTTTATAGGCGGATTAAAACGTGATTTGGCGCGAGTTACATATTCCAGTCAGTGAATGATGACTTGTCGAAAAAGCCAGAACTGGTAGTGGAGTTTATAAACAAACGGCGAAATAACTCGTGATCGAGGTTTATTCTAAGTCTGTCCTCAGTGTAAATAAAGTACCTATTTTCTACAACAAGTGTATGATAAGCTCTAAAGAGTATCTCAGAAACTGGGCGTCTAAAAGAAAGCCACCAATTGTATATCGCGTGCAATAGGGTATAAAACATATCTCTACGTTTTCATCCCGTGTTCATTTTTGGTTTTCCCGCAAAAACTAAAGTCCAATTATATGAGAGAGAGAGAGAGAAAAAGAGAGGTTGGAATAAAAAATATAATATAAGGTATGAAGATTCCCCACTACACGCTTCCTTGTTTATCTTTCATTATCATATTTCATTAAAGGGCCTAAATAGGTTCGAAGCTAAGTAAGATACGGGATAAAATATATTATACAAATGTCTCTTATTACAGCATGGCAGTACAGTTGATTTTATCCTTTCTATACTTATATCGATAACCTTAAGCCCGCTAAGCCTAAAAACAAGGAATCAACTAGCTAATCTTAAATCGTTTTGTTCTCTGGATTTTGTTTTTTAATTCGAGCGATATGCCAAACCAAAGGACATTAGATAATGTCCACAACAACAGAACGCTGGAACCAAACAAACAACCGTTATTGGTAGAAAGAGTTTTTTATTTGTCTTTACAGTTATTTATGTGACGAGCAATTCTAGTTGTTTTGGCTTCGTTTTCTAGTAGGAGTGTTTGAGTAACTTTAACGCTATATTTGTTAAGAATGTTTTAGTTATTGTTACAGCTGTTTCTACTAAAAATGTTTTAGTTATTGTTACAGCTATTTCTACTAAGAATGTTTTAGGTATTGTTACAGCTGTTTCTACTAAGAATGTTTTAGTTATTGTTACAACTGTTTCTACTAAGAATGTTTTAGTTATTGTTACAGCTGTTTCTACTAAAAATGTTTTAGTTATTGTTACAGCTGTTTCTACTAAGAATGTTTTAGTTATTGTTACAACTGTTTCTACTAAGTAGAAACAGTTGTAACAATAACTAAAACATTCTTAGTAGAAACAGTTGTAACAATACTAAAACATTCTAAGAATGTTTTAGTTATAGTTACAGCTGTTTCTACTTAGAATGTTTTAGTTATTGTTACAACTGTTTCTACTAAGAATGTTTTAGTTATTGTTACAGCTGTTTCTACTAAGAATGTTTTAGTATTGTTACAACTGTTTCTACTAAGAATGTTTTAGTTATTGTTACAGCTGTTTCTACTAAAAAATGTTTTAGGTATTGTTACAGCTGGTTCTACTAAGAATGTTTTAGCTATTGTTACAACTGTTTCTACTAAGCATGTTTTAGTTATTGTTACAACTGTTTCTACTAAGAATGTTTTAGTAATTGTTACAACTGTTTCTACTGAGAATGTTTTAGTTATTGTTACAACTGTTTCTACTAAGCATGTTTTAGTTATTGTTACAACTGTTTCTACTAAGAATGTTTTAGTAATTGTTACAACTGTTTCTACTGAGAATGTTTTAGTTATTGTTACAACTGTTTCTACTGAGAATGT
>NW_013675449.1:15124-21485 GCF_000517525.1 Limulus polyphemus
CATATATATAACTTGTGATATGTTGACCAACATACATCATAGTGATCATACATACAGTACCACTATCAATGATAACATTGTGGCAATGATATCGGGAGCAATAGCCATCCAACATCATCAAACCAATCCAAAAGTTGTCATTGTTTCCCGAGAGAGCATCATACACCAACTACGTGTTTCATTACACTAAACTATTTCTAATGGGACAGTATTGCTATTATACAGATTTACGTCCATGATGGACATAAAAAATAAACAAAACTAATTTTTTGGATCTAACAAGAAAATAAAGAAACAGGATTATTAAAAATTATTAATTAAAAAAGAAAATAGGGATCGTAAAAAATATACAGAAACAAGATAGGTAACTAAAAGTGAAAATATAATCGCAAAAAAATAAAATAAACAAAGAAGTTTATGATTTGTGACAAAGGATAAATAAATTTGGAATTTAAGAACCTGCAAATAGGGATAGTAAACAAGGTAAGCACACAAGACTGGAGATACTGTAGACAATATTTACTCAAGCTGCAAATAGGGATAGTAAACAAGGTAAGCACACAAGACTGGAGATACTGGCACACAAGGCTGGAGATACTGTAGACATATTTACTCAAGCTGCAAATAGGGATAGTAAACAAGGTAAGCACCTGGTATGGATAATAGAGGGTTCAAGTAATGGAAAATAGAGGGCTCTGGTATGGATAATAGAGGGTTCTGGTATGGATAATAGAGGGTTCTGGTAATGGATAATAGAGGGTTCAGGTAATGGAAAATAGAGGGTTCTGGTAATGGATAATAAAGGGCTCTGGTATGGATAATAGAGGGTTCTGGTAATGGATAATAGAGGGCTCTGGTATGGATAATAGAGGGTTCTGGTATGGATAATATAGGGTTCAGGTAATGAATGATAGAGGGCTCTGGTATGGATAATAGGGGTTCTGGTAATGGATAATAGAGGGTTCTGGTATGGATAATAGAGGGTTCTGGTAATGGATAATAGAGGGCTTTGGTATGGATAATAGAGGGTTCTGGTATGGATAATAGAGGGTTCAGGTAATGAATGATAGAGGGTTCTGGTATGGATAATATAGGGTTCAGGTAATGAATGATAGAGGGCTCTGGTATGGATAATAGGGGTTCTGGTAATGGATAATAGAGGGTTCTGGTAATGGATAATAGAGGGTTCTGGTAATGGATAATAGAGGGCTCTGATAATGGACAATAGAAGAGTTCTAGTAATGGATAATATAGTTTTTGGTATGGATAATATAGTTTTTGGTATGGATAATAAAGGGTTCTGGTAATGGATAATATAGTTTTTGGTATGGATAATATAGTTTTTGGTATGGATAATAGAGGGTTCTGGTAATGGATAATAGAGGGTTCGGTTATGGATAATAGAGGGTTCTGGTAATGGATAATAGAGAGTTCTGGTAATGGATAATAGAGGGTTCGGTTATGGATAATAGAGGGTTCTGGTATGGATAATAGAAGAGTCAGTCACATAGCTGGAATCATCCAAATACCCCATTTTTAACTCAGTTGATATGAATTTATATAGTTACAAATATTTTTCTAAAAACTAGTGTAAGGTTTATGGTCCGTCCGTCCATGAAAGACAAGTAGGCTCGTAGAAAACAATCAATATACATTCATATACAGATTCATTATTGTATTTCAAGTATTATTACACAAGACCAGATCGTTAACGTGTGTAAAAAAAAGTATTTTGGTTATCACTGCTTCAACTGTTGACACTACGTTTGATTAATGTACGATTGTCACCGGTTTCCTCACACAGGAATTGTCTACCAAATTTTCCAAACAGTATAAAAGCTTTTGATGTTTGTTTACTATTTCTGTTGATGGGTCTTCTTCACGAAGCTTGTCTTGTAAGAAAACAACAGATCCCTATCAAAAACTCCATAAAACATTTTTCAACGTGCCAAGCACTGGAAAAACGTTGATTTCTCATCAATTTAAAGTTCAAAGAACGCGAAACTTTGAAGGAAACATCAATTGATCTCTTGATCAATTGTAGCTATCCATGCTCATAATAAGTTGTCTCGGTACTTTCTCAGAAACAAAACTAAAATCAAATCAGTTCTTGACACAGATTCACAGCTAATGCTGGTACAGTGGAAGATTGGGCGGAAGCAAAGCAAATCCCTTATTGTTTGATATCAGCTTAGACAGACAGACAGAGATAGATAAATGTGAAACAACCTTCTCTGAGCAACATCGGGCATTATGTAAGAGGTTGTTAGGTGGTGGGTTTAAGGTGAGAGGAAATGACCAACTTTTGAAGGTAGGCCTAATGTTTTGTTTATAGTATGTGAACAAAGCAGTACAGAATGACAAAAACAAACAATTTAAGTAAATCAAGGATCAAACAGTGACATCAAAGTGTTGTAGGAAACAAAGTTAAAAAAAAATTAGACACTAGAAAAAAAAGACAAGTTAGTAATAAAAAGGATTAACATGAAAGACCTGCAAAAATAGTCACGATAAAGAAAAAAACAGTCAAGTCAGAAATATAGGATCATACAGTCAAGGATGCGATATCTAAAAACAGTCAGGTTAGAAATATAGGACCTTACACTGAAGGATGTGATATCTAAAAACAGTCAGGTTAGAAATATAGGACCTTACACTGAAGGATGTGATATCTAAAAACAGTCAGGTTAGAAATATAGTACCTTACACTCAAGGATGTGATATCTAAAAACAGTCAGGTTAGAAATATAGGACCTTACACTGAAGGATGTGATATCTAAAAACAGTCAAGTTAGAAATACAGGATCATACATGCAAAAATGCGATATCTAAAAACAGTCAAGTTATAAATACGGGATCATACATGCAAGGATGTAATATCTAAAAACAGTCAAGTTAGAAACAAAGGATCATACATGCAAGGATGTAATATCTAAAAACAGTCAAGTTAGAAACAAAGGATCATACATGCAGGGATGTGATATCTAAAAACAGTCAAGTTATAAATACAGGATCATACACGCAAGGATGTGATATCTAAAAACAGTCAAGTTAGTAATAGAGGATCATTCACGCAGGGATGTGATATCTAAAAACAGTCAAGTTATAAATACAGGATCATACATGCAAGAATGCGATATCCAAAAGCAGTCAAGTTAGGTTTTAATAATATTTAACATCAAAGTATGTTTCTTAATTTATTTTTTTTTCTCCAACAGAAGCGGCATTGTCTTACATTTAATCGATTAACAGAGAAACATAAGAGTCATGTTGGTTTTCACTCCAGGAATTAGTGACGCACTAATAATGGCACTGAAACTTGAAAACACTTATTTCACTAATAAATTTAAGATATTCAGGTGTAGTTAAAGCAATTCAGTTCAAAAGTGTTTGATTAGTGGTAACTTAATTATTTCTAAGCTGTTATTATTTCTGCAATTAAGCATAACGTTAAGCCTAACTACTTCTTTGGTTTACTTAATTACTATCTGTCGTAACGCCGTGTGCTACCAAATGGCTTCGATTAGACTGAATGTTTAAATTGTCGGATAAGCATACGTTTTAATGATGCTAACGCTAATCAGCAGTAGGGAATTAAATGTGTCTGCTATCATTCTTGTAGTGTTATTCCTGTATTTATGTGCTAACAAGATTAATCTAAATTGTTAATTTAAAAACGGGAATAAGGATTGTAAAAATACGGAAACAACCTTAAGGTATCAGATAAATAAACTGAGAATTTAAAAACCTGCACATAGGGACAGTTTGTTTGTAATTAAGTAGAGAGCTACACAATGGGCTATCTGTGCTCTGCCCACCACTAGTATCGAAACCCGGTTTCTAGCATTGTAAGTCCGCAGACATACCACTGTGCCACTGGGGGGCTCAAATAGGGATAGTAAACAAGGTAAGCAAACAAGGCTGGAGACATTATTTACTCGAGCTACAAACCCCTAGTTTGGCTCCATGCTGTTACCTAAAATTACATTTAGTGGAGTCAAAATAGGGATTTGTAGTTTGAGTAAATAATGTCTACAGTATCTCCAGCCTTGTCTCTGGTATGGATAATAGAGGGCTCTGGTAATGGAAAATAGAGGGCTCTCTGGTATGGATAATAGGGGGTTCTGGTAATGGATAATAGAGGGTATTGGTACACCTATTTCTATGAAGGGAGTTTTTAGTTGTTACTTCTATTTCAGTGCGGAGTGTTTAAGGAATGGTTACGTCTCTCTTTTGAATCAAGATAAGAACCCTATGAAAGAAGTTCATGTTCTTGGATGTTTGACCTTTAACTGTTTAAAATTTTCGCACAAAGCCACATAAAGGTTATCTCTATGTTTGAACTAAAAGAATAGCTAGTCAACAATACAAACCACAGCCATTTGGCTACTATTATCAAACAATAGTATTTGACCGTCACGTGCCTAACGTATCCACAGTTCTGAAGGGAAGAGAACCATAAACTATTGGATTAAGATTCCCACGTGACAATTGAAATAGAAGATGTCTCCGACGCAGATCTTTCTGGTAATTGATATAATCATATTGGTATTTTATTCGTACCTTCCTTCGATACGATTTTATATTCATTCATGTTTAGTCTTACGTTCCTCTGGTGTTAAAAGTGAATAAATCTGTTGGATTTAGTCTCGCGCTATTTTGCTAATGAATAAATATATTAAATCTTACTCGATCGTCTTCTTGGTACCAGCCTCCCCAGTGGCACAGCGGTATGTCTGCAGACTTACAACGCTAGAAACCGGGTTTCGATACCCGTGGTGGGCGGAGCACAGATAGCCCATCGTGTAGCTATGTGCTTAACTTCAAACAAAAACAAACTTCTTGGTACCTAAAAGTTTATTTATGTCTTAATTAAAGTTCTTTTCATTCTACAAATATTAATTGTGTACATTTAATTAGCTATCTTTATACTTAATAAATAGATAATCACGTGTTTATATCACTATTAAGTTGATTATACCTAAACCTCTTATTGGCAGAAACCTTTGGCAACTAACGATTAAATTATAAATCTTAGGCTTAGTCTTGTGTTCATACGTTGTTTTTCTGAACAATTAGACTTTTATAAAGTCTTGGTTTTTACATAATCCCATTATTAGATCTGTCGTTTTCCTCTGTCAACTTATTTATCGACTGGAATAGTCTACATTAATTTCAAATACTATATCAAACTGTATTAAACGACAGAGTCTAATTTGACTAAACGTCCGGGAAAAAACAACAAAAAAAACGTGAATTTAAGTAACCGTAAAATTGCGCGGATGCTCAGCTAATAAAGACAGAAAATAGACCAGTTTTTGTTTTTGATCATTTGACAGTAGTAAAATGAAATCGTTTCGAAACGAACTCAGTCTAGCAGTTAAAGAGATCTAGTAGTTAAAGAATATTTCGTTGATCCTTTACATAAAGTCGTTATTAATTCATTTGCGATTATAATTGTGTGTGTGTGTCTCTTGATTCTTTTATTGGATAAATTACTAACTTCTCACTGCACAGAACATTTTGACATGCATATCTCCAAGACGGGATTAAACTGAAGAATTGAGATGACATCGTGCCAAAATTAAATTATCAAAAGCATCAAGTTAACCTACGGAATAATATTTTTTTCTCAATTTTAAGATTTAAATTGATCTGGACTCATTCTTCTCAACGTCGTGTGGACCGAAACACAAGAGATCGGCGGCTTGGCAAGTATAAATAGCTTTTCTTCTTGTTCTCTAGTTCCTTCCAAACTATTCTTTTATTCTGCTACTGGTTACAAATTGTATCTTTACGGCTTCAGTAATTGTTTTTGAGCTTTTCTTATTGTTCTTTTTTGTACCGTTTCATTTTACGTTTTCAAACCCATGTAGGTACTGCTGTGGTAACTACCACGAGTAACTAATGAATTATGTAACATTTATATATATATATATACATGTTAGTGCCGTAGAAGAAGGAAAACAGAGAACACGTCAGCTTACGTAATATCATTTTCATCGAGTAATAGCTAATAAAGTGTATAAGGAGTTCAGGTAATGGATAATAGAGGGCTCTGGTATGGATAATAGGGGTTCTGGTAATGGATAATAGAGGGCCCTAAAACATTCTCAGTAGAAACAGCTGTAACAATAACTAAAACATTCTTAGTAGAAACAGCTGTAACAATAACTAAAATATTCTTAGTAGAAACAGCTGTAACAATAACTAAAACATTCTTAGTAGAAACATTTGTAACAATAGCTAAAACATTCTTAGTAGAAACAGCTGTAACAATAACTAAAACATTCTTAGTAGAAACATTTGTAACAATAGCTAAAACATTCTTAGTAGAAACAGCTGTAACAATAACTAAAAC
>NW_013675450.1:0-5388 GCF_000517525.1 Limulus polyphemus
AACCACGCTTTGACGGAATAAATCATTTTTCTTATCTTCTTTTAGTCTTACTCTAACATATTAAACGTTAGGCCTATCATTTATACGGTACTTAACTTCACGCCGAACTTTTCCTTGGCCTGAAACTTTATTTTTTCTGCTTTGTCTGTCTGCTGCTTCCCGCTCGTCTCACGCTATTTATATCTTTATTACCAAATCGCTTGTCCCCTTCTATATTGTTGACGTCAATGTATTGCACGTGACTTCAATAGTCTCAACACTAATGAATTATTAACAAAGCTTCCTATAATCGTCTGCTTTTAACGAATATTATAACAAACACTCAACAATAATAAAATATTCACTCACAAAAAGAAATTAATCAACAATATCTAAACTAAATAGTCTTTTACATCATGACATAAACCCCTCTTCAAAATAAAATATTTACAATATTATTTTCACTACATACAAAGACTGTTCTTAGTTCCCACAGAAAGTCTGCTCATACAGTGTGCTCCAACATTTGCAGTTCCTTTGCATGTCTCTCCTAGCATAGGGTTTCCAATAGGGCTTCTATTTAACAGGATCCCTCATCTTCATCTTGACCTTGTGTTGCCTGAGGTCCATGTTTCTTGATCTATATGTAATGAAGTCACTGTCTTCAGTTTCTACTTCTATGACAGCCACACCTGCCATGTCCATTTGTACATCAATAGCTGCACCTGTTAGGTCTTCTTCTTTCTCAAAATACTTCTTTAACAGATTGGCAGGGTAGATCTTGGTCTTTCCATTCACATTCACATTGTAGTTCCTTCTGTTGAGGAATACTTGTACTTCAAAAGGTCCTTTCCATTGCAGTGTGAGTTTGTTGTGGTCTATGGGTAGCAGAACTAAGACCTTTTGTCTAACCTTGAAACTTCAATCCTTGGTCTTCTTGTCATAGAAATGCTTCTGCCTACATTGAGCTGCATACAAACTCTGTAGAGCGAGTTGAAGGTCTCCTCCAGTCGGTTTCTGAGGTCTAACACATACTGGCGTGTTCCTTACTTCTGACTCTTCTTCTCCCATCCATAGCTCTTTCAATATTTGCATCTGACCTCGTACTGTTCTTCCATACACTAACTCGAAGGGTAAGAATCCTGTACTTGCTTGTGGGACTTCTTAATAAGCGAATAATACTGCCTGCAAGTACCTGTCCTACTCATGTGGTCTTTCTTGGCACATCTTCTTTAGCATGCTCTTTAAAAGTCCATTACATTTAGGTTTGTACGGGGTGGTAAAGAGTTGCCGTGTACAGATGAGTCTGCACACTTCATGCATCAGATTTGAAGTAAAATGGATCCCTCTGTTACTCAGGATTTCTCTCGGAAAGCCTAATCTGCAAAATATCTCCAGGAGGGCTTCTGCTACTCTTTCTGTCTCTATCTTTGCTTCCAGATATCATGTTGCTTAGTCAACTATTGTCAGCACATACCAGTTACCCTTGTCAGACACAGGTGCTAGTGGCCCAATCAAGTCCACAGCTACTCTACTGAATGGCTCTTCTATGAGAGACATCTTCCCCAATGGCACTTTGGCTACCTTCCCTCTGGCAGATTTCACCTACAGAATCTGCTCACATCTCCGATTTATTCCTGGCCAATGGAAGTTACTGGTGACTCTGTCTGCCACTTTCTTTGTTCCTAGGTGAACTCCCACGATTGATTCATGAATCAACTTCATCATTTGAGTCTGGTATTATGTTGGTACTATAATTTGTTTAACTTCCCCAGTATAACTGCCTTGATAGATTAGGTATAGAACTTGTAAAGAACCATAGTCGTTTGGTCTTCTTTTTTCTGAAGATCCTCTATTCCTTTTGTCAAAGTGCACTCAGGCTGATTCAATTACTTTAGAACCACGCTTTGACAGAATAAATTATTTTTCTTATCTTCTTTTAGTCTTACTCTAACACATTAAACGTTAGGCCTATCACTTATATGGTACTTAACTTCACGTCGAACATTTCCTTGGTCTGAAACTTTATTTTTTTCAGCAATTATCTGTCTGCTGCTTCGCATTCATCTCACGCTATTTATATCGTTATCACCTAATCGTCTGTTTACCTTCTATATTCTCGACGTCAATGTATTCCACGTTCGTCTGCTTTTAACTCTTATTATAACAAAAACTAAACAATAATACACTGTTCACTCACAAAAAGAAATGAATCAATAATATCTAAACTAAACAGCCTTTTATAACATGACAATGTTATATTAAACATCAACCTCTGCAATTTGTATAATGAGACAGGTTCTATGGACATCATGAATGATTTATTAGAACAGCAAACAATTTTATCAGACATCTGTATAAAGATGTGTAATTCAGCATTTCACCTGTAACAATAAAACACATATAACGACATAGTATAACATCAAATTATTATAAGTAGCGCCTGTAACCTTATATCTGTTCATATTAAACATTCAGTACTTGGTTGTCCTCTTCATACTGTGATAAACTCCGCCAGGCTACGTGGCATACTGTCGATAAGGTTATTGATATAATCCACCGTTGTATCCTAACTTGTCACTAGAGGACGCTGCAACTTAACTACAGTTGCTAGTCTAAGGTCGTGGTTAGAAAATTTCCGGCTCGGTTTTGCCCAACAGTTTTCAATAGGATTACAATCTGGAGATTTTGTTGGCCATGGCAATCTTACAACATCCTCCTGGTCGAGATAATCCTTTACAATACGCGTATTGCAGACAGTGGAATTGTTATAATGGAACACAAAGTTATTGCCAAACCTTGCCCTTGCATCTGGCAGAAATATCGTCTCCATGGGATGCCTGTATAAGGCGCCATTGACGTTTCCTGGAGGATATGAAGAACAGCTTTTTCACCATGATGAATAGCTACCCAAACATGTACTGCACCATTTCCTGTGTTTCCTGTAGGAAAGACAGTCTTCCCTCATCTGTTCGATGAACACGAATCCCACAATCAGATTTAACAAACCAGAAACAGGTCTCATCTGAAAATATGACATGTTACCAGTATCCTAACTGTAAGTTGTCTTGCCCAAGTAACACGGTGAATTCTGGTTAATGCCGGTTTGCAGATAGCCCTTCTTGCAAAATAATCTTGTTTGGGCAGTCTCCTATTCACTGTTCTTCTAGATATCCTGGAATGAATGTGTTCATGACATTCCTGTCGCAAGGTGTTGCAAGACTTCTTTCGACCTTGACGTGTTAACCTGATCAAAACACGGTCATCTCGTGCAGTAGTTTTTCGGCGTCTACCAATAGACTTTCCTGGAACAACGTTTCCTATAGTATGATGATGTTTCAGGATTCTGGATACAGTACACTGGGGGTATCTTACTGTTCTGGCAAAGTCCATTTATTTCATACCATTTCTGTACATTCGAACAATTTGACGCCCTATAGCTTCTGCCACATGACGAGGCATGACTCTATACTAAGTGCAGAGAAATTGTCTGAACAAAGCATTGATCTGTTTCGAAAATGATTGTACCAAAAGCACAACCTTTTATACAAAACAATTGTGTATGTGTGTTTTGACAAGCAAATACCCAAAACATCTTATACAGACCAGAATAACAACTCGTACATGTTTGTCCGATCATATGCTACCTTCTCTGTTACTACTAGCCTGGCATAGCCAGGTGGTTAGGGTGCTCGACTCACAATTTAAGGGTCGCGGGTTTGAATCCCCGTACCACCAAATATGCTCGCCCTTTCAGCCGTGGGGGCGTTATAATGTGACGGTCAATCTCACTATTCTTTGTTAATGAGTAGCCCAAGAGTTGGCCAAGAGCTGCCTTCTCTCTAGCCTTACACTGCTAAATTAGGGACGGCTAGCGCAGATAGCCCTCGTATAGCTTTGCGCGAAATTCAAAAACAAACAAACTGTTACTACTCGGGCATTTACTCAATAACTACTCCATGCACGTAGATAATAACATCAATATAGAACAGTGTTGAAACATTTTGGCCAAGACTATTTTAGACTTTTATTTATTAGAACAAACAACTGTCCAAGTAGTTCATCGGTAATCCTGAAGGCTTATAACGCCAGAAAAATTAGGTTTCGATAGCCGTGGAGGACACAGCGCAAAATAGCCCATTGTGTAGTTTTTTTGCTCACCAACAAACAAACATATAAACAAGAATAGACAAATCCTAAGTCGCAGCTTTTACAACATCAATAAACTTGTATTTGTATAGCTTTTATGTAGTTCAATAAGATTTTACTAAATACACACTAGTTTCCATGATGAGACTGTAATGTTTCTGTATGATACTTTCATTCTTTGGTTTTAACATGTTTATACACCTCACTTCTCGAAAGTTTCAATGTTTTAAAATTAAAACCTAGGGTTCTTTTTTCATAAAGTTGCATTTCTATTTCTCTTTTTACAAATGAAATCAAATTATTAGCTACTTTATCAGCGGATATATGTGTGTGTGTGTGTGACGTATCTACTACACAAATAATCTTAGTATTCATTAACTTCTGCCTTACTCAGAATATATCCATTGTTATTAATAATGAATTATTTAAGTATGTGATGGTTAATGATGCAATACTTTTACGGTTGTTTGTCCATTTTTTAAATTGAATTATTTTTAGATTGTCTTTTTACTTTATATACGTAAATAAAATGAATAAAAGTAGTATTATTGTTGCGACTCATAACAATACTGTTTTCTCCTGCGATTATGAGTATTGTGTTATATCAATAGTATCTCTACAAAAATGCCTCAAATGCTACAAAATCTCGGGGTATAAACTTGATAATGTAAACGATTTGAAAAGTCTTAACGAACAACCCTTCAAAAATGTTTTTATTCTATTTCATTCAATGACTAACAGATGGCAGCAGAATATATTCTACAGTTTTGTTTTTTCTCTCTGTTTCTCTCTACTGTTTTGGAATTTTTTGTGTGAAAACAAGTTTGGTCGATATTAGTACATATAATACATTAGTACACGAGTTCATGAACTTTCCCAGCTTTGAGGAGACACACATAGGCTACAACAGCTGTAGTGTACGTGAAATATGCGCGACCGTTGCTGCTGCCAGTCACCTGCTACCAAACTACGTTCTTCTATACGGGTCGTGATGCCATATGCGAATTAACATCAACCAATAAAGTTTTAAAAACCCTATGTGTTTCTTGCATTCAGTCCCGTAACACAAGGTAATTGACTTTTGATATGTAGTATAATTAGTATTTATAAAACCATCAAAAGACTTGAAGCTGAGTTTTTAATGCACAAACACAACAAATAGCTTGAATTCATTAAATTCACTAATCTAAGAATAACTTCCCAGAATTCTACATCGGAGAAACAGGAAGAAAATTGGAAACCAGATTGACAGAATAAAAT
>NW_013675450.1:6227-9920 GCF_000517525.1 Limulus polyphemus
GTAAAAATACTAATGTCCAATGAGAATCCACTGAAGTTCACTCACTTGTAATGTTCGAACTTTGTAAATGCTCCTGGTCAAATATCTTCAGTTTTCCGATTGATAAGCGTTATAATAATCACAGTTATAGCTTCCCAAGTTTATAGCACACTGACTATAGCGAACTAATAATAGACACCCTTTTTTAGCGCGTCGCGTTGGTTATATTTATTAGCGTGTGGAGGCTTTCTAGAAAATTCAAATTACGTAACAATACAAATTTAAGCGTTTACGTACATACATATATTGTTGCTTCTTACTCTCTAATATATTCTACAACTTTGGAGCATAAGCGAGAGTTTCGCAATACATATTTAACAGTATAAGCTACGTATGTTTCTAAATAGAAATTTAATCTAAACAAACGTTGATATTAAAATAAGTATATAATATTAAATCCGTCACACGTCTCATTTACGTATACATGTTTCAACAAACTAGGTAAATATCTCATTTACGCATAGACGTTTCAACAAATTAGGCAAACATCTCATTTAAGGATAGACGTTTAAACAAACTAATCAGATATCTTATTTACCTATAGATGTATCAACAAACTAGGCAAATATCTAATTTACATATAGACGTTTCAACATACCAGGCAAACATCTCATTTACGTATACATGTTTCAACAAACAAAGCAAACATTTCATTAACTTAATAACGTATACATTAAGATAGTCAAAATCTACATTAAATCAGACATTAAACCAGAAAGTCTTCACATTAAGTCAGATATACACAATCTTAAATTAAAATGACCTCACATTAATTTATAAAAGCGCATCATAAACCTGAACAAACATCAAATCAACCTGGACAATCATTACACTTACCACAAACTGGAAGTTGTCCAGACCAGGTGCCATTTGCTAAACAACGTCGTGTCTTAGCTCCTATGAGGAAGTATCCTATGTTACAATGGAAAGTGACCGTTTCTCCTAGCTCGTACCCGCCCTTGATTTCTGTGAGGTTTCCATAAGCTGGTCTTCCAGGATATCCACAATGCTCTATTACAGATTAGAACAGTTATCATTATAACCAAGCCGTAGCAGTTTTATAACAAAATAATCAACAACATTAAACAAGTTCTCAAGATATTGAAAAAAAAAAGTGTTAACCTGCATGTCACGTGCTTTGTATGCAGCTATAAAAGTTAAATGTTGTCCGATTTCACGAGAATTCTCTCTCTGAACTGCAAGTCTCATCAACAATTCATTATGGTAAGTATTCTGCATTGACAACCTTTTTTTTTTCACCTGGTAGTCGTGATTACTGAGGGTTAAGCTCAGTTTATAAAAACTATGTTTCAGGTTTGGTGCTGCTTTAGGAGCTAATTTATCCATCGCTTTTTGCATTCAGTTTGATAGAAACGTTTGCACACTGTTGCCCAAAAGGACGGTTTCCACTGTAACAAGGTTCTACGAAGGATAGTGACGTCCATCTTAGACTACACATCTTGACCAACATTCCACAGACCCTTCACTGTACACGTATTTTGGATTTTAAGACTTCGTTTAACTAGACAAAATGCATATAAACAGGGTTGGCGCGACGTGTTTTGCCGCCTTGTGCAAACGCTGACTGTACCACTCCCACCCCCCATCACCACTCTTTCGCCGTTATAAGAGTTATACACAATTACACCACAAGAACTTACCGTCCTCTGTAAATACATGTGCCGGCCCTTATATATAAGCCCACTGCAGCTGGGCAGAGAGTTTAGAAAGTATTTGATTAAATGTGTTGTTCTAATCGGTGATTTTTCTCATAAAAATAGTCGCTTAACAACAAAACAATCAAACCTTTTAACAGTATCTGAAGGTATAACTAGTTTTATCTCAATGGCTTTTTGGAATGGAGGGATTCTCTTTCGAAACAACAGCCTTCACTTTACGGATAAATGCGTTGCTGGGACATGGGTTTGGAAACCGTTGCTGCTCCAAACAAATGCTTTGCTGTGTTATTTTATACTGATATGGAGAATACTGAAGATCCCCCCCTTAAACTTTTGTATGCTTTGCCTATACAGATATCTTTCTTCTTAAAAGACTGTGACATACGTCACTATTCATAAGTTATTCCTGTCACAATTGCACTACTTAATGGTTAGGAATTTAGCCGTAAAAGAAATATATCGGAACAAAATATATAGCACGCACCACATGTCTATACAAATCACTAGTTAAGTCTCACCTGGAATACTGCGTACAGTTTTGGTTTCCTTATCTGAGAAAGGATATTAACTTTTTGGAAAAGGTTCTAAGAAAGAATACTAGAATGATTCTGAAGATGGAAGGGTTACCTTACAGTGATAGATTTAGATCTCTTAACTTATTTTATCATGATAAAAGAAGGGCAAGAGTGAGCGTATTGAAGTTTATAAGGTCATTCAAGAGATTTATATGGTTAAAAATATCTGATTTATTTATGATGTATTCAAGAGGTAGTAAGAAGAGAGAACACAAGTTTAAGACTTGTGTTAAGATAGGCTATGCTCCAGTTAAGGCAGTTTTGTTTTACTTTTGTAACAGAAATATTGGCTAATGGAATGAGTTGCCATTTCCAGTCTTGGAGGCCAGCAGGTAAATGTCATAAAATTCGAAAAATTGAAATAATATACATATCATGCCAACAACAACAACAACAACAAATATGACTAGTTTGTTAATTCGCTAGGTCTTCCGAATTATAGTAAAGTAAATTCAAGTAAAAATAACAGTAATAAATAATTGATATTAAAACTAAAGTGTGGTTGACGTATTTTTGCATATTATGTCCTCAACTGAGGGTGTGGTAGTACCTTCCGCACATCATATCCCGTGTCCTTAGTTCAGATATAGAAGTTTAAGAAAAGAATCGATAACTTCCTAACAGTAAAGGGTTAGTTTGAATTTTTACTTTTCTCATGGATGGTTTGACAAGGGCAGCTTTAGAGTATCAAATGTCTCCTTGTTGTTCGTAGGTTATGCTATTTGGGTCACTCTGCTGTCTTATGCAGATTGTCCTCGTAAAGTGAGATTAATTCTCTGTGCTAGTACAAAAAGAAACTTGGTGGGACAACGACTAACAAACTAAGCAAAAATTATAGCAACTATGACACATAATACGAGTATGCTAAAGCAGGCTTTTCATATCACTAGTGATTTCTTTAATTTATAACATATTCTAACTGAGGTATACGATAAAGAGCATTAAAAGTCGTGTTGATTTCAAATTTAGTTTGATGTTGTTTCTTTTAAACCGGGTTGTTTAATTTTTTTGTAATAAGATGTTCCACGTATTATTTCCAGTTGGAGGAAAAGAAAAACATCTAAAAAAATTGTATGTATTACCTAGAAAAATCAGTAACAAGTAAGTTTCGCTGTTGGTTAAAAAGTGATTTAAGATCCCTAAAAGAAATACCACATTGTTAAACTAATATGCTTACATTAAGGAACAAAACAAATCTATCCATATAACAAAATAAATAAAAACTATATCTATCTATCTATCCAAGAACATTGTTGGATCATAAACTTTTACAAAAACCTTTACACATAAAATGTAGTTTTTAAACGTCAGGCCTAGGCTTGTACAGCGGTCATTCTTTGTTATAATACATATAATTGTCTTTATATTGGGTTGCATACTAATTTATTAAAAATCAACTG
>NW_013675450.1:10848-21235 GCF_000517525.1 Limulus polyphemus
CAAACAAACAAACAAGCAAGCATCAGTACAGAATGTAGTAGTAACAAAGTTTACAGAAAGAAAAGTGTCTCGAATAGTAAACTGTTTAAAATAATTAAATGATTATGGAAATTTACTATGTTTAGTTTAACCAGCCAAAATAGCCGTTATAAAAAATATCAATCATCCCTATTAGTCAGTCATTGATTTGAAAAGGGAATGACTGGTCATTAAACTTACGCACGTAAATGATTATACATCTTTACAGTTCGTGACATTTCAATATAATATCGAGTATGAGGAACGCGAGAAAGGGAAGCCTTGTACTGACTTAAAGCACGTTGATAATGTTCTGAGTTATCCATGGCATCTTTAGTGTTTGGGGTCACTTGATAAAATGTGACGCGTTTTAGGATTGAAGTCCAATGAGTGTGAAGGCCAGTTCATTTGGTCAATTTCTTCAGATTTTTTTACTTCAAGGCATATGCCGTCCAGTTTAGTATGATGAAGGTCTGCCTTGTCCAGATTTCCAAACAACCGCACCATTAGCTTGGAGGCAGTTTCACATCCCGCTGACGATACTTTGAGGAATTTCAAGCCAATTCGCAACACCTTGTTGTGATTGGCTGGCTTTAATTTGTTTAATGACTCTCCACGTAAGTAAAACACTCAAATGCATTCTCTGAGGCCTAGCTTTGGTTCATGACCAACTTAAATCTCTTTTAACTCCGTGATCCACTTCAAAAACACGATTTTATGAAATTACTATATACAATATAGGTTGAATGACTAAAGTATTGCATTTCAGATTATATGTTTGATGATCAGATGCCCCACTTTCATAATAATGAACTGAGAGTGACATTCTGTAATTATGTTTTTTTTTTGTCTTGTCACAGTTATAACATTACAAATTCCAAGGAGTTTCTTACTGTGATATCTGAATTAAGGTAAAGATATTTTACATGCCACATGTGATAATAGGTAGGTCGTTAAAGCTGTTGCAAAAATCATATAACTTATTCATATTACACGTCCATCTCCATTCCACTCCACTCCATTTCTTTCTCTTTCTTTTTTGTGTTTCTTTTGATATCTGACTTTGCGCTAACATTCTCGACACGAGGTGTAAGTATAGATCATTGAGGATATTGTAACATCTCTTGGCACTAGTTAAACATTTATATTTATAATAAATTTGTATGAAATTACTCAAGTTTGTAACGCTATTGTAATATTACAAATGCCATTAAGTGACCTCCTGTTATTTCTAATGTACAAAAAGCTTAGATCATGGAATCATTCAATAGCTGGCACAGAATTATCCCAATTATTTCTACTCATATTCTTGTTTCTGTTAGCGCCGTGTGAGCTAGTGGTAAGCCAGGTGTAGTTGACAGAAAAAACATTATCACGACCAAGTTGTTTTATTTCAGTTCAAGCAGAACAATTTTAGTAAATAAAATAACGGGTTTAAAGTATAAAGTTCACTGACCCAACTAACTGGCAGTTCCAAACATTTCATATTTGGTTTAATAATAATTTGAAATTAGTAGATAGAGATGATTTAGTGATCAGAAAATTGGTGTAGCGGATAAAATGTAATTGTAGCTCTGAACCAAAACAGTCTAATTAGGTTGTTGTTTTTTAACATTCACGTTCTAACTCGTATAAGGGAATTAAATTTCGTTACTTTAAATTCATGTCGTTTACGGTGCTTTATATATTTTTATTCTGACAGCAAGTGACATTATCCTCGTGCTAATGTTACATACCACAGTGTCCATTCCATGTAACTCATAATTACTTGGCTATGGTTCTGTATACTTCCTTGGTGTGTGGATTATATCCAAGTGGAAGAGTGGTAAAGAGGTTTGTACAAATTAATGTGAACTGGAAGTTAACCTCCACTTGGATATGTATAATGGGAATGATATTTAAATTATGTAGTCTAGGATAGTGGGATACCGCATTTCAACTTTGGTTTGACTTAATTGTGGTATAGATAAAATTGATTTGTTTTTTGTAGCTTTCGACTGTCCTGAATCCTTTCTGGTTCAGTAGCCTATTAGTTATAACAACTTTAGAGGCTGACCAGTGTAATACTGAGCCCCAGCCCGTTTTATCTGCTTTTAATAAAAACAAAATGTTTCTTATTTCACACAGTTGTTTGAGTTTTTGCTTTTACTGCTCAATTTGATTTTTTCTTTGCAACAATTTCTTTCGAATCTGCTATTTGTGCTCTAGTTTTACTTGAAAATACCACTCATATACTGTAGAAGCTGTTATTTAAATATATAGACAAATATGATTCAGCTTCAGATTCAGAATACGAGTTCTAGTGTTGATATTTATAGTTATCTTCTAGAAGAGCTCTAGTGTTGATATTTACAGTTACATTCTAGAAGAGTTCTAATGTTGATATTTACAGTTACATTCTAGAAGAGTTCTAGTGTTGATATTTACAGTTACATTCTAGAAGAGTTCTAGTGTTGATATTTACAGTTACATTCTAGAAGAGTTCTAGTGTTGATATTTACAGTTACATTCTAGAAGAGTTCTAGCGTTGACATTTTCAGTTACATTCTAGAAGAGTTCTAGCTTTGACATTTTCAGTTATGTTTTAAAAGAAGCATTTTAGTTTTGGTACTGACAGTTCAAGTTCTAGTAAAATAATTCTAAATTTTGTATCAATAATTCAAGTTCCAGAAGAAGAGTTCTAGATTTGTTACTTGAAATTATGTTTTAGATAAAGTGTTTTAATTTTGTATTAACAGTTCAACTTCTAAAATAAAATTTCTAGTTTTGTATTTGAAGTTCAAGTTGCATAAGAAGAATTCTAGTTTTGGTTTTTATAGTTCGTGTTCCAGGAAAGAATTACAGTTTTGTATTCGTAGTTCAAGTTCCAGAAGAAGAGTTCTATGCTTGATATTTACAGATCTAGTTCAAGAAGAAGAATTCTAGTTTTGGTTTTTATAGTTCGTGTTCCAGGAAAGAATTACAGTTTTGTATTCGTAGTTCAAGTTCCAGAAGAAGAGTTCTATGCTTGATATTTACAGATCTAGTTCAAGAAGAAGAATTCTAGTTTTGGTTTTTACAGTTCGTGTTCCAGGAAAGAATTACAGTTTTGTATTCGTAGTTCAAGTTCCAGAAGAAGAGTTCTATGCTTGATATTTACAGATCTAGTTCAAGAAGAAGAATTCTAGTTTTGGTTTTTATAGTTCGTGTTCCAGGAAAGAATTACAGTTTTGTATTCGTAGTTCAATTTCCAGAAGAAGAGTTCTATGCTTGATATTTACAGATCTAGTTCAAGAAGAAGAATTCTAGTTTTGGCAATTAAATTTATGTTTTAGAAAAAGCATTTTAGTTTTGGAACGTATAGTTAAAGTACCAGAACCCATTACCGCCAACTCTTGGGCTATTCTAATCAAATAGTGGGATAGACAGTCACATTATAAGCCCCCACGGCTGTAAAGGCGAGCATGTTTGGCGACAGGATTCGAACTCGCGACCAGCAGATTGCAAGTCAAGTATTCTAACCACCAAACCATGTCAGTTGTTTACTTATGAACCCCAGTTCATTTCACAACACTCCAAAGTCATTTTAAAATCCATTTTTTCTCTATAGGAGCAACTCAGCTAATAGTAAATAAATTTGTTTGTTTTTCCTTCTTGTATATACATGATATCAGCTTTAATAAATAAAATCATATTACTCCTTTTTCTGTTGACTAATTTTAAGCTAGGTTTTATGTTTTATATATTGAATAATAGTAATATATTAGATGTGACGTGAGAATCATCATCTATGGAGCATAGGTTACATTCTGAAAAAAGTTGTTCTTATTCTATTTACATAAGTTTAGATGTTTCTTTTATTTCTTGCTGTTAAATTGGTTAAAATTCCTAACATTTGATGTTTACACCTACAGGAATTAAAGGCCCTTTTAAAAATCAAGCATGCTTAGCGGGATGTATTTGCAAATTTATGTGAAAAATTCATGAGGAAATAGAAAAACATACTGGTTTATCCAATTCTTTTTCCGAAATAACAACAGAACAATGACAAAAAAATAAAATTTTGTACCTACTCAAAAAAAGATCGCTCTCCATATTGAAAACTAATTTTTAATGTCTGAAGATATTCAGAAGATTACTTTTGAAAATAGTTGTCTTCACGAAACAACAGCACAACCACCACCAGCAACAAAAATTACTATGAGGTAATGATTAGATTCTTTAGGACTAAAATTATCATTTTATTTGACATTTCTTACCGAAACTAAATTGTTTCACTAACATATTATAAAATATTTTCATAAAGCGGACCTATGTAATAAACATATTAATATACGTTCATAATTGTGCATAAGCGTTCCTGTTTATACTTCTGACCTATAAATATCATTAGAAAATTGTTTGTGTCTGTCTGCACGTACAGTCATTTCTCATACAATCAAAACAAACCCACAATGAGAGAATGTCGAAATTTTCACAAGGTCGACAAGAACCTGCTCACGTTGCCTACATTACTACCAAGACTATCTGGCTACATGCCTGGAGATATGAAAGTACCTCGGCAAAAAGAAATACAGCTTGTACTCTGCTTTAACTCTCAATATGATGCACTTGGGGGATTCTTACTGTACACACGAAATGGCGTTTATGAAAAACAAGCACGTTATGTAATGCTTGAGTTCTGATTAGCAATATATAAAGTAGATGGTGGCATAAAAAAACAAATTCATGTTTTCTAGAATGTTTTAGTAATGCAGGATTACTGTAATGTAACTTGTCAACTTTAGTGAGAAGAGGATGGCTTGAAAGTAGCATCAGCTTTAGCTAAGAGAACAGAATGGTTTTAAAATAAAATATGTTTTAGTTAAAAGTACAGGACGGCTTGAAAGAACTTATCAACTTTAGAGGATAGTTTGAAAGTAACTTATCAACTGTAGAGGACGGCTTGAAAGTAAATAATCAACTGTAGAGGACGGCTTGAAAGTAACTTATCAACTGCAGAGGATAGTTTGAAAGTAACTTATCAACTGTAGAGGACGGCTTGAAAGTAACTTATCAACTGCAAAGGATGGCTTGAAAGTAACTTATCAACTGCAGAGAATGGCTTGAAAGTAACTTATCAACTGTAGAGGCGGCTTGAAAGTAACTTATCAACTGTAGAGGATGGCTTGAGAGAATTTATTAATTGTAGAGGATGGCTCGAAAGTAACTTATTAACTTATTTTACAACGCAGCAAAAAAATACAAGAGACAAATAAACAACAAATAACTTATTTATTTGTGAAGATAGATACATCGTTAGTTTGGATAAAGAATTATTTGTTGAATTTTCGCGCAAAGCTGCTCAAGGGATTATAAAACTTAAAAGTAAAGGGTAGCTTAAAAGTAGCTTATGAACTGTAAAGTACGGCTTGAAATAACTTATCATCTGTAGAGGAGGGCTTGAAAGTAACTTATTAACTGTAGAGGAGGGCTTGAAAGAACTTATCAACTTTAGATGATAGTTTGAAAGTAACTTATCATCTGTAGAAGACGGCTTGAAAGAACTTATCAACTTTAGATGATAGCTTGAAAGTAACTTATCATCTGTAGAAGACGACTTGAAAGAACTTATCAACTTTAGAGGATGGCTTGAAAGAACTTATCAACTTTAGAGGATGGCTTGAAAGTAATTTATTAACTTTACTTAGAAATACGAGATGGTCTGAAAATAACTTATCAACTGTTGTAGGCTATGTGCTTAATATTTTAGTTTCAGACGTTCACTAGAGGGAGTTTCAATGTCATATGATGAGCATTAAACTCAGCATTTAGAATTTCATTGAGAGCACGAGAAACGATTCAAATATTATAAAAACGTCAGCTAGACTAGAGTGATAGTAGTAAGTTGTTGATAGATTATTACCTCTGTCACCTTAGGTGGCGGAGGTCATGTTTTCATACCTTGTGTGTGTGAGTTTGTCAACAAGATTTCTTGAAAACGGCTGAATAGATTTGGACGAACCTTTGTATACATTTGAACTATGACTAAAAAGTGTTTAGTTTTTGGAGAATCAAGGTCACAGCAAGGAGTCACGAAAAAAAAATCTCTATCTGTTAACATGGGGATCCATTTTTCACACAATTTTTGTTCTATAACTCAATCAAGAGTGATCGGACTTTGACAAAACTTGATGGAGATATGCAGAATATTATTTCTCATTGTCCTGCCAAAAATGGTCCGTTATAACAACGGACATACGAATACATTTTCATATTTTTTTGAGAGCCGAATATGACCAACGCTGTGTGGCGGAAGTATGTTCTCTACTGAGTGCCCCTTTAGCTGACTTTCTTTAGTTCATCACCGAAAACTGTGAACTTATTTTACAACGCAGCAATAAAGTACAAGAGACAGATATACAACAAATAACTTATTTATTTATGAAGATAGACACATCGTTAGTTTCGTTAAAGAATTATTTGTTGAATTTTCGCGCAAAGCTGCTCAAGGGATTATAAAACTTAGAAGTAAAGGGTAGCTTAAAAGTAACTTATCAGCTTTCACTAGAAGTATAGGATGGCCTGAAAGTAACTTACTTGTATCGCTGAAGTTCTTCGGAAAGAATTCTTACGGGTGATTAACCAACGAACACAGAGGCGTAACTGTATGTTAGTTTAACATGTTAATCTCTGGGACCTAAGTTAAAATATCAAACATATTTGCTCAGGTGGCAAAACAAAATTATATCATGACGAAGTAAGAACTACAATCTCGTCTCATCAACCCAGTCTAGGCAATCATTGAGATTACTGTTCTAGATATTTGTATGTTTGTTTTTTTTTTGTTGTTGTTTTTTTATGCAAGGAACTGCTTTATAAAGTAACGGTTTCGTTATTGAACTTATTAGGTTCAATTACTGTTTCAATGATGGAAACAACGTTGACAAGGTACATTTAAACTATCTCGTGTAGTGAAGGGATGTTGTTGAGTCACTTTCAGGTTAATCTGTATTTTTGAGTAAAGTTGAATAGTTACTTTCAGGTTAATCTGTATTTTTGAGTAAAGTTGAATAGTTGCTTTCAGGTTAATCTGTATTTTTGAGTAAAGTTGAATAGTTACTTTCAGGTTATTCTGTATTTTTGAGTAAAGTTGAATAGTTGCATTCAGGTTAATCTGTATTTTTGAGTAAAGTTGAAAAGTTACTTTCAGGTTAATCTGTATTTTTGAGTAAAGTTGAATAGTTGCTTTCAGACCATCTTACACTTTTAAGTAAAGTTGGTTAAGTTACTTTCAGGCCATCCTATTCTTCTAGTGAAAGTTGACCCTCTATTTTGTATATATAAGACCGCCGAGAAGTGACGATATATATAATTGAATTGCAGACAGAGAGATATAGAGACAGATAATCGAGTCAAGCCGTAACTAAAGTGCGTGAATCGTTGTGAATTCTAGTGTGTGTTGAAATGAAAGTGACTGTGGAAATTAAGTGTACTGCTAAATTGAATCGAGAAATAATAAACTAGTTTTATTTAAGACAGGGCGTATGGCAAACACTCGAGTCTTCAGGAACGTTCGAGATACTCATTACGTGTTACCAGCGTCACGTGACTTCCGCTGTCGTAACAATACATTCTTACAGATTAGTATCTGATATTTACATCGTTCCGTTAAGCCATAGAGATTAGTATGTGGGATTTACATCGACCCATTAAGCCATAGAGTTTGATATTTTAACTCAGATCCCAGAGATAAACATATTAAACTAACATACATTCTTACAGATTAGTATCTGAGATTTACATCGATCGGTTAAGCCACAGAGATTAGTATGTGGGATTTGCAGTGTCCTACAGATGTTTGATGGTGTCCTGTGCGACATGCAAATCCGGCGTCCACCAACCCAACCTATTAATTCGCTTTGTTAGTCAATCGTCGCCCCCTTTTGAGTTGGCGCCCTGTACCAACGCACCGCTCGCACTAACCACAGTACGGCCATGTAGATTTGCATCAACTGTTATACCACAGAGACTAAAAGCTGAATTTATTTTAACTTAAATCATAAAAGTTAATATGCGCGATATTTACATTAATTTAAGACACACAGAGTAATAGCGGAGATTTACATTAACTTAAGCAGTTAAGCCGAAAAATGAATTTCTAGAGGACTACAAATGCCCTATGACTCTCCCAAATTTGATTACTTTGAGAATATTGGAGAGTACCGAACATATGCAAACATATTGTTACGTCTCCGTTTGTTGATTGATTTTTCCGTAACTTCGTTCCGACGAAATTTTAACGACACAAGTCTTTACTTAATGAAACTGGTTTATTCTTTCCGAATATAACTTTACCGATACACTCAACTTCAACAATCGCGCTAAACAAACGCTATAACAACGAACGTCAATAATACTTCTGACTGCAGTTCAATTACTCACTATCTACACACACACATTACATTATTCTCGTCACGTTGTCACCCTCTTTTATATATCCGACTACCCTATATCTAGCAAATACTAGAGCATTCGCCAAGGTACGGGATAGTTCTAGAAACTTGGCGTCACACTAGTCATGTGACTCGCTGACGCAACACTGCCCCCTCCTTAATATTGTTCGTCCCGAACAATAACCACATATAATAAACCAATAACAATAACTTAATTAAAATGTACAGAATTACAAACACAAAATTACAATTCAACAAAGTCTCTTAATTTTACGGGACGTATCTTCTTCCGTACTGGTCTCCGTCTCATTGGCTTCTGCTTCATGTGGGGTTCATTCGCTTCATCAGTAAATGTCCCATCATCGGTAACAGTCACATCAGTGGTAGTAACTTCAGCAAGAGCCTCACCGTTTCCCTTCTCAAAACTGAGTAGAGTTTCTTCTTCAACGGTGGATTCTTCAGGTGGCACGTCTTCAGCAGCGTCATTTGTTCTGTTTTCTACTTCGTTGGTGCATGCCAACAGGCTTTGGCGTTATCACGGTCCAGGACATTTCACTTGGGCTGATTCGATGAAGTTAACTTATGATAAGAGATCTACTGAAGTCAGCTTTGTACCTGGAGACAAGGTATGGTTGTATAATCCCAGGAAGACCAAAGGGAAGTCTCCTAAGTTGTCATCTCCATGGGAAGGCCCATACAACATAGTGGATCGTCTCTCAGACGTGACTTTCCGGGTAAAATGTGGTTGGCGAGGTAAACCAAAAGCCAAAGCTGACTTCAGTAGATCTCTTATCATAAGTTAACTTCATCGAATCAGCAGACGTTTTCAAGTTTGAACACACTTGATGGCATCAATCCTTTCCAACAACACTTTCACAAACTCTGACACATTCTCAGGGAACTCTTCATAAGGTGGGCATCCCTTACGCTTGGGTCCCCTTTTAGCACTACATGTACTGCACCATTCTTCCACATCTCGCCTCATACCTAGCCAGTAAAATCTTTGCCGTAGGTGACTCAATGTCTTCTTATCAAAGTGATGGTTTTCCAGATATGTTACTCTACAAAGATTACACTCCGAGTCAAGAGATTTGAAGCTGATAGATTCACTAAGTCCCTTTCTAACCAGGAGTCTTTGAAGTAAGATATTAGCACCCTCAGATATAAATCCTTGCATGTCTTCTTTGGATACAATGTGCTCCCTTTTCTGAACATCCTAAACTCAACTGCCTTTTATTGTAACACATTTAACAATGTACTTAGTACCTCTTCTTGTAACCACTGTCTTGTTATCTAAGTGATGGCTTTCCAGATATATTACTTCTTGTTTCCTTTCGTGTTCTAGTTGCCACTGATGTAGTCTCTCTTCTTGTTTATGTTCTTTCTCCTCCAACAACTGCTGTAATTTATCTTCTTGTTTATTTTGCTGTTAGAGTTGCCACTGTTGCAGGTTTTCTTGCAATTGCTGTTGTCTCTCTTCTTGTTTCTTTTCTTTTTCCTCCAACTTTGTTGTAATCTCTCTTCTTGTTTCTTTTCTCGTTCTTCTTGTTTTTTTCTTTTTCCTCCAACAACTGCTGTAATCTCTCTTGTTTATTTTGCTGTTCAAGCTGTCACTGTTGCAGGTTTTCTTGCAACTGCTGTAATTTCTCTTCTTTTTCCTCCAACAACTGCTGTAATTTCTCTTCTCGTTCTTCTTGTTTCTTTTGCTGTTCTTGTATTGCTACCATCAAATCTGCTAAGCTGTAGTTTGATTTGCCGCCTCTCGTTTCCATCTTCTTCTTCTTTTTTTAATTTTTTTTATATTTTCTATCCCACTTCTGACACCAATTTGTTACGTCTCCTTTCGTTAGTTAATTTTCCGTAAATTCGTTCCGACGAAACTTTTGCGACACAAGTCCTTTCTTAAATAAAACTGGTTTATTATTTCCGAATACAACTTTACGATACGCTTAATT
>NW_013675451.1:0-4103 GCF_000517525.1 Limulus polyphemus
GTAATGAAAAGTTCAGTATATTTAATGAAAAGAAAACAGTTATTTTTTCAGCTCAAGTTCTGCAACTTGTGCAAGTTCAACAAAACTAACAACAGACCTAACTTCGCAAATAAATAACGTCTCGATGGAAATTTCACTTACTTATTAATCTTCTTATATGTGCTTTTTGACATATATCTATCACTTCGTTACAAATATAAATTAGAAATTTACAGCATTGAACTGATTATCTTGCTGACTCAATAGTCTATCAACATTCTTTTATAGTCTAGTATACTCATATTTTGTATCATTCAAACTGTATTGTTACGTATCTACTTGTTTGTTACGATACAAGTCCATTCTTGATTAAACCAGTTTATTCTCTCTCGATACAAACTTTTAGTACACAGTAATTCCACAGTCAATATGTTTCTCGTCACTTTCACTTAACGATTTTTATAAACACTATAAGTCACAGCGATTCACAATCTCGATAATTTAGCTCTCTACGAGTGCAAAACACATACTAGCACGAAACAGAATCATAAATTACCCGAAACTCACCGTGACTACTGTTCGCTTTATCATACATTCATTATCCCCTGGCTTTTCTCTGCCAGGCTTATATACTAACAAAGGGACGTCTCCAACATTCGAGGAGTTCCCTGATAATTCGAGAAACTCAGTCACGCATGCGCTGTCGTAACAGTCTCTTGAATTTTCAAGAAATTTATTGTTATTAGGCTACGCAATTATCAAAGTTCCATCTGGCCAAAAGGAATACAAATGTCAATATATTTGTTGTTTGTAGTTAAGCGCAAAGCTACACAAAACGCTATCTATTTCGATGACGAGGAACCCACTTTGAGACTAATAATGGCTGGAGAGGGCTTGAATGGGTAATGAAGAAAAACTTTAATATAAGTTTAACATAACAGCAAGTGTACAACGTTTCGACAAGGTTTTTGTCATCATCAGTACCTTGTCGAAACGTTGTACATTTGCTGTTATGATAAACTTATATTAAGTTTTTCTTCATTACCCATTCAAGCCGTCTCCAGCCATTATTAAACGCTATCTATGCTCTGTCCACCACGGGTATCGAAACCTGGTTTCTAGCGTTGTAAGTCCGCAGACATACCGCTGTGCCACTTGGGGCTACAAATGTCTAAATTAAGAAAAACACAGACCACAACACTCGTAAAGGCAATAAGTCATATTTTTCTTTATGTAAATATTTATCTCGAAACCTTTTAATAATTTCTTTTGAAGTTGTCTTCAGGCATTGCGGCTCGAATAGAAAAGTTAAAAAATTCTGGACGAATGTTAAATTTAGAGGAAAATTGTATTGTTTTTTTATCATTAATTAATACTTATTATGAGTTTTGAACAGAATGGAAAATATTTGTAATCGAAGACTTGAATAAGTTTAAACCAGTAGATGACGCTTCATCTCTTGCTCACTGAAGTCAACTGAATGGCGCTGAATTAGATAAAGTAAACTGTTAGGCGTAGGTTGGGATTTCTATTTACCTAAACGGAGATGTCAGACGAGAAAAAGGTAACTGCAATATGCAGTTTTTGCTATTAATTTTCTCTATGAGAGAAATATTAGTTATCATTTCCTGTTTTCTTTTCTACCATTTTAACGACTAAAGTAAAACAGACTGCCATTTATTGTGTAACAAAAACTAACATAATTTATTGAAATGCCATCTTATCTAATAGTATTCCAGTGATCAGTATTGGCAATATTGTTAATGTTACTATTGTCAGGAATATTATTATTAATTAAATTAGTAACAGTATTGCCTATTGGCCAAAGGCGATAGACAGATTTTCCAACATACTGATATTAGTAATAATATTATTAATAATACACATGTGTATATATATATATATATATATCTAATTTTAAAAAATGAATTTGAATCCTAACCTTATGTAATTAAAACGTATGCAGTGTCTTGCTTTTGCATCAGAACTTTACATTGGATGATTGACTGTCAATGAGCTTCGAGTGTGAAGAGACATAAAACAATCTTTAAAAAATTCAAATCTGATGTTTTACTTTGAAATTTATCACTGGGACATATGCAGATGGTTTACTCAATAACACTAAGTTAAGTGCCAATATAAAGTTATTGTTACTGTTAGACTAGTAAATGGTATGACTTCAAATTAAATCGATTGATCTACATTCGTGTTTGTGAGGAAAGAGAAACCATCCAAATATAGAATAAGTTCCACAAAACATTATGCATCAATTGGTTATTAAACTAGTTTTTATGTTTTGGTTTTTAAAGAATTCTTTTAGAAATACAGTTTAAAGTACTAAGTTTCGTTCTCTTTTGATCAGATATTTCTAGCCTAATGAAAATGTTATGTCTTGGAAAAACTTATCATTTTCTTGTTTTATTTATAGATCTGTCTTTTTTTTTTATTGATTAAAATAGATATACTATGAACTGTCGAGATATCCGTTAGCAACACTTGAATTTATTCTCAATCAAATTATAGTTATTGACATATTGAATTGATTTATTAATTTTTTGTAATGAATAGTTTTGGAAAGTCATATGACTAAATAGTTTGTGCTATTAGTTTGAATGATTTCCAAATTTTACATCAACAAGAAAAATGTTTTGTTTAGTATATTGACATCAGAAATTTACTTTTTCAATAATATATATATAGTAATGTAAATATATAGGTGTGTTGGGCTAAGGATTCTTTTACAGTAGGTTTCTGTGACTTGTTGGTGATAAATTCGACAATAAACAAACAGCATGCACTCTACTTGTTTTTAAAATAATATATTCTTAGTTGTATCTTAAACACTATGCAGTTCTCTTCTTGTCAAAAGTCCACTTAGGCCAATTCAATTGCTTTAGAATTCAGTTGACGAGCCAAACTATTTTTCTCTATCTTTATCTCAACAGTAACCATGTATAATTCACTTACACTGTCACTTGAATGACTACAGTTGTATCCTGAGCTTCCAATAACCGTCTGTGCTACATACTTCCAATAATCATCTGCCTTTTGTCAAAGTCCACACAGGTGGGTTCAATTAGGTTAGAACACCTTTTGACAAGACAAATTATTCTCCTTATCTCTTTCAAACTCACTCTAACATATCACCTGTTAGGCCATTCAGTCCCACAACAGTTAACTTTACGTTTTCTAACTTTTCTCTGACCAAACTTCTCTTTCACTCTCCTTTTCCACTCATCTGGTTGCAGGTATTTATACGTCTGTCACTTAAGGCCTTCCAGAAATCTCTATAGCCTCAACATAAATGGATTGCAAAAACAAAATAAATTGATTAATAATACTATCAACACTAAACAGTCTTTTATATCTGACAGTTAACTTAAGTATTGGTTTGTTCATGTAAGGAATTGTTGATAACCTTCATTAGGCAAATTGGTTTCTTTCATCTGATGGCTCTCATATAAATTATGGAAAATAATGAACAAAATAGTTTTGATTTATACAAAAAAAAATATTATGGTGTCTGCAGTGTTATCTGTTTTTTAATTTCTTTTGTGTTTTTCATAGGGAGTAAAACCTGAGAATGAACAAATCAACCTAAAAGTCGTGGGACAAGATGGGAGTATTGTCCAGTTCAAAATAAAGAAACACACACCCCTTAGAAAACTTATGACAACATATTGTGACAGAGCGGTAACTATATTTAAATATTTTTGCACCTTGAAAATGCTTTTTTTTACTTATTAGAAAATATAAAAGGTTTTTTGGTTTTATAGAAGTGAAACAAACCTAAATAGAGTTGAGAAGATTTATGGTGTTCTTGTTTGGTTACTATTATATATTTTTATTCCATTTTGTTAGCATTTATTAATGTATATACGAGGCCTGTGAGAAAAGTATCCAACCTTTGGCCGGGGAATAAAAACTGGCATACCTGGAGCGTTGGAAACCTAATCACCTTCAAAGTAGTCTCCTTGGGACTCCACACACTTCTCCCAGCGGTGCTGCCATTGTTGGAAGCATTCCGAGAAAGCTTCTTTCGAAATGGAGTTTAGCTGTTCCCCAAACTCGAGTGGCCATTGAAAGGAACGCGATTTCAGACAAGAGAGGACATTATGGCTGCA
>NW_013675451.1:4113-18322 GCF_000517525.1 Limulus polyphemus
TGCAGCCATAATGTCCTCTCTTGTCTGAAATCGCGTTCCTTTCAATGGCCACTCGAGTTTGGGGAACAGCTAAACTCCATTTCGAAAGAAGCTTTCTCGGAATGCTTCCAACAATGGCGGCACTGCTGGGAGAAGTGTGTGGAGTCCCAAGGAGACTACTTTGAAGGTGATTAGGTTTCCAAAGCTCCAGGTATGCCAGTTTTTATTCCCCGGCCAAAGGTCGGATACTTTTCTCACAGGCCTCGTATGTCTTCTTAGTCAATTAGTTTACAACCACTTATATATAATGTATCTAATTTTTCTTACCAGCTATCTTTTGAAGTATGGCCATCTCTAGTTACAGTATACAATAAACTACTATAAAATACTAATTGTGGTATTATAGAGTATATATATATTATGCCTCAGAATTCATGTTAGCACTGAGCATGCATAGCAATATTATTGCTAGGAGCATCCAGTTTTCTCATGGTACATGTGGTTTTAGTTAAGCAGGTGCAATTACTTTGTGATTTCCTTCATTGATTAGTTTTCATTATAATATGAGAAATACATATTTAAGATAGACAGACTTATACTGTTTAGTTGGTTATTATATCGAAGTAACCTTATAGAAGAATAAAAATTTTATGAACTGATTACATCCATCTAGTTAAAGAATCTTGTGCGAGTGCCTAGCCTTATCAGAAACATTACAGCACACTACTTCTATAATAAGATTTGCTTAAATGGTTCTCTTAGTTATATAAACATTAAAAAAGAACATATAAACAGCATTTGTGGTAAGTACATGTTTGACCCAATAAAGGTCACACAAACTAACAACAACAAAAGGAAGCAACCTAAACTAAATCTACCCCTTTTCATCCATATGCTTACCCAACAATAATTTGAATGAATTTAAATTAACAGCACACCATATCATCAGACAAACTCTATTCTATAAGATAATGTCTTTTATAGAAGTACATTCTGTCATATAACATATCTAAATTATATTTTTCTTTGTTAAAGTTTACAGTTCCAAGTTTATTATTTCATCATTCAAACATGCGTTCCATCAGCAGTCTCACCAAACTTTAACAGTTTTGAACATCGTAATCAAAAGATTACTAATTCTGGAACTTAGAGACACTTGTTGGGTTTGTAAGCCTGTCTTAATTGTTCAAATTTTCAGGTGTCAATTTAATAGCCCATCTCTACTTGTCTCTTCAGCATATTAATGTTCTTGCTGTAATAGTGGGATCAAATCTGCAAATAGTGCACTAGATGAAATCTTACATAAGGTTACAATAACATCCTTACTCTTTAAAATACTTTTTTTTAAAAGTAATTTCAAAACATTATTTATCTTTTTTACTTCAGCTAAAATGAACCTGAAGGTTTCAGTCATTTAATATTAATGAAATCTACATCCATTTCATCAGGTTTTATGTATGTATTGGCTGGATTCTTTACAGTAGGTGTCTGTGACTTGTTGGTGATAAATTTCAATAAGAAACAAACAGCACACAGTCCACTTGTTTTAAAATAATATATTAAAACAAGTTAAATATATATACAAATTTTCGTTACACTGTTGGTTATCACAGTTGTATTCAGAGCTTTAAATAATTGTCTATTTTTCATCAAAGTCCACACAGGCTGGTTCAGTTACCTTAGAACAGAATTGACAAGACAAATTTTATTTTCTCTACTCTGTTATTACAATACACTGTAATAATTTCACTTTAGAAATATCACCACTATTTGCTCTTTATGGCTAAACTCAAAATCACACATCATAGATCTATCAAACTAAATTTCTGATGCTTATTTATACCCTGACAGAAGTCTAGAACATTCCACACACTGTTAGATTTTATGATACATGATAAAACTCAGAAGGTTCTAGTAACATACCACAATAATATAATGATCACCAATTCATAATGATTGAACTACACAATGTATGATTCCTAAACAGTTATGTAAACAAATTTGTGATAAACTATCACTTCTATCACTAAATTTAACATTTGCACTAGATAACTATCTAAATCATAACACTGGAATTAAATTCATAAGGATACAGTCATGTATATCTTACACTTTTTTATGTCCATAAAAGAAGTGCTCCTCTCTCACAAGTAATGTCATTTTTCCAAATTTCCATAACTAACTTAGTTGTTACACTTGTCAGTATTGTAAGTAATTTTTCACGTTCATGCCCACTTGTTTATACAACCTTGTGGTGGCTCAGTGGTAAGTCTAAGGACAGGTAACACTAAAAACCTGGTTTTGATACCTACATTAGTAATAGCACAGATAGTGTATAGTGTAGCTTTGTGTAAACAACAATCAAACAAAATCACTGATACCATTCAGATTTTTCTGACCTAAAGAAACAATCTCTACAGAATTTTATAATCCAAATTATTGGCAGAATTTATGAAGAACAAAGAACTCATAATGAGCTGCTAAAGGACTCCAGTAATCACAAAACCAAAAAAATATCAAGTTTTTAAACCTATTTTTTACACTAATCTTGTAAGAAAAACATGATTAACATTTGTTATTAAGTAATATCATCTTGCGAGGAGTTTTCATGAATGATTTCTGAAAATGGACTATTAAAATATTTCAAACAACTGAATTTCCATCTTCATCTTTACTGCTCTGTTGTTTTTTTAAATATCAGTCACATCAATAATCATTTAGATTTCAGAACTTTCCTCAGTGTCTAGTGACTTAAAAAGACCACATTTAAAATCTCTGTAATCTTCTTACTCATTAATAAAAATGTAAATAATACTTATTCATGTTCCTTTCCTCCATAAAAACATTCATATTAGAATCTTTTAAAGGTTCAGTTTAATCTTGATTTCATATTTCTAATTATAAAACTTCTTTTGAAAAAATTTTATAACTTGAAATTAGAAGATTTTCATAGTCCTTTTTATTAATATTAGATGTCTTGAGAATTGAACTTTTTGTTTTTATTTTTCTTGTTTCAGTTATTTTGACCATCTTTTGTATGATTCATTTAAAAAATAAGCTTATATTCATGTAAGATTTCATTTTGGGTCCTCAGTGGTAAGTCTGATGACTCATAATGCTAAAAACAAGGTTTTGATACCCATGGTGGGCACAAAACACATTAGCTAGTAGAACACATTACTAACATGTTTAGGGATAACAAGGGATCTATTGGACCATCTTGGCTGACCCATCCTCTAATTTAAATTAAAACAAATTGATAAATGAAATATATATATATATAATAAAATAAAAATCTTAAAGCCATTCCTTATCATTCATATAGTTATCAAGATTTCTCTTAAACTCACTTAAATTTACTGCTTCCACAGATAGCCTCTTGTGTAGCTTTGTGCTTAACTACAAACAAACAAGCTTGGCATTTTACAAATATTAATTATTTTATTCTTTAACTCGCATATTTAGAAATTTATTTTCTATTTGATTGTAAGATTTTGGAAAAAATAGATTCTTTCTCAGATAGTTTAACTTGTAACAAATTTCTCACACTCTTCATACATTTTTTTCCCTCATTTAGATTAATCATCCAATCTCTCATCAAATTTGAGACAATTCTTATTAATCCTGCAAAATTTCTCAGTTAAAACATCAAAGGTAATAATATTATAATGAACCTATTACATAGACTTTGTGAATCAAGGTAAAAGAAACTGAACTTGTTACTGTAATTTACTAGCCTCGTCTTCTGAAAGCCAAGACATTATCTTCCAAAAGTTACAGCTTCCTTCACCACTGACATCTTAAATTGCTCCATCAAACACATGCTTTAACAGTATACTTAAATTGATCCCATTCAAGCAAACAACTTTTCTATACCCTTCTGTTCCACAGATCTAACGAGTTTAACTCATAATCCAAGTATATCTACATTAATATAATCCTTGCTTCCTGCAAAAAATTTCTTGTCTGAAATGATAGTGTCACTCGATAATTTTTGTTTTTCACATAGCTAAGGAACTTTTTTATCACAGTGTATTAACTGCTCATATCTGTCACCACTAACAGTACTAAATGTAAAATGCATCTGTCTTGTGTATTCTTTCTTTAAAATCCTGACCAGGAAGTGTTTCCTCTAGTTTTTCTATTCTTCACCATATAAAAAACATTTTTATATGTGTCTAATAAGTGATAATTCCTCACCATAAAAACCACAGAAGTTTTGGTTTATTTTGAGGAACTTTATGACAGTAAATTAATACATCTTATATTTGCTGGTTGTATCTAAGATTACTTGCGGGATAGGAAAGGTAGATAGGACAAACGTTTCTAATTTCTTTTTGCTATATTCTGAAGATTATAATATGAGAGGATACAAGTTTAAGGTTTGGACAGGCTAGGCTCCAGTAAAGACAGTTTGTTTTTCTAACAGGTTTATTGTCTTATGAAATGAGTTGTCATCGGCAGTATTGAAGACCAGCACTTTAACAGAGGGGAATTGATAATTTCCAGGGTTTGGATTTTTAATTTTCCCAAGGGTGGGTGTGCTAGGACAGCCTTTGAGGGACCAAATGGTCTGTTGTTGCCCATATGTTATTTTTGTTTCTATAATAATTGAAAACCATTTTGGAACTTATGCTATATACTTTGAATGTTAAATTGAACCCCACTTTAGAATATAACATAATTCATTCTTCATAATTGCAAGTATAGAGATGGATTTGTTCTAAATATTAAATGACACTTTTGCTAATCAACGTACTGGGTAATTAGATTTGAATATTAAATTTCAAGTATAGTTATCAGTGTTGTTTTATGAAATACAATCAAAATTTTACTTTACATGGTTTACCATGTAGGTGTTAATATAATTTAGTTATGTTCTGAACTTTAGAGCTGAATTAATATCATATTCATCAAAATTAAACCAAGATCCTTTACAGAATTTAAATATTAAGAAAACTTAATATTTCAAAAAAAAAATGTAACTTATCAGATTTCAAGGTTGGTACTTAAGTGTAACCATATCAGTTACCATCCATAGTTATTGACTATGGATATAGAGCTTTTGAAATATTTGGTAATCTATATACAACATTTTACATTTAAGCAAAATGGTTAAATGATTTATGAAAAATTGGATTGTTTTTTAAAAAATTAATCACGTTTACAACACAATTCTTACTTATCGTCCATTAACTAGTCTTTATACATGTAGCCACTCAGATCTTTTCGTACTACACATTAGTAAACTTCACTGTGACAAAACATTGACTAATAAACTGATCAGTTGGCTGTAGACTACATGCAATTCAAATAACTAACTCGTTTTGCTGTGACATGACTAATTATGGATACTTATGGTGGAAGCAGTGAAAATTGTCATGTGTAAAAAAATAAATAAATTTCATTTTAACAAATTTGTAGAAAAAAAATACTATCAAAAGTTACATTCTGGTTACATCTTAGAATTATTTAAGCAAGAGATAAAACTTTGTAAACAATAATTATGCCAGTATTAAGCATTATTTGCCCAAAATTAATTTGAGGACCATATTATTCAAACACATTTTGTCTTGTTTTCTCATAAGCATTGCAATTAATTTTCAAATTATTACTTTAATAGAATAACTTTAATAAATTTTTTATGTAATGTTTGTACATGTAAGCTACTTGTTTTCATTTCTATTGTAATAATAGTTTTTTAGTAGCATAATGAGTAGAGTATATATAGTATTATGTTAAAGCTTATGCAGTCCTTTTTGTTTGACTAGGGCACTTGCATGCTCACATATAGGCACATGTTCAAATCTAATTATACATGAAAGGCAAATTCAGTTGAGAATGTGAATCACTGCACGTATGGTTTTTCTCATGAAAAGGTCTCCGTATGGATGAATCTTTCCATTACTAGATGTAATTAATGAGATTTTAGAAGTTGTGGCAAAAAATACATAAGAATAAAATAAAAGACTCACTATCAAGAAAAACCAATTTTCTTTCCAAAATGTGATTCTCTTATTATTTCTTGAGGAGCTTCATTTAACCCAATAGAACAGGACATTAACAGTTGTCTGGGACAAGTGAAAAATCTCATTCAGGCAAGTAGTTCAAAACCGTTAGCAGTATGACCTAGACAAGTGAAAAAATTTACTCTTTCATACCTTAGTTTTGCCTATTCATTATTAGAAGATAGTTATATTTTTACTGGTAAAATATTATGAACTAAACATTTCCAATATCATGTATTTGTTTGTGTTAATCCATTTGTGCAGTGTCCATTATTATTGTAAATTTTCAGTCTTCCACTAAAATGCATTATTGTATTGGCATGCTATTTGGACTGGTATTTAACAATATTTTTGTTTATCGGGTATTGTTTTTGAATGACTTATTTTCTAGAGATTATTTCTTTTAATTCTGATTTTTGCAAAAGTTCTATTAAAAATGGAAAAGTATTATTTTATGGTTCTGTAAAGAAGTATTACATGAGCATAATAAACATTGTGACATTATTGGGAAATGAAAAATATAATTTATTTTTTTTTATAAAAAACCTGACAGGGCTTGAATATTCAGAATGTCCGTTTTCGTTTTGATGGTCAGCCAGTAAGTGAAACAGACACTCCAGCTGGACTAGAAATGGAGGATGAGGATACTATTGATGTATTCCAGCAGCAGACTGGTGGAAAATGACACTGATTTTCTGCTGATGTATATTGGCAAAGAAGTACATGAGAACTCGCTCATAACATCAGAGATTTGAAAGCCATCTTTTCATATCTTTCACTCATTGGAAAGTTATATGTAAAAATAATGTAACTCTGTGCTATTTAGTTGACCATTCTTCCAGTTTCTTCCAGAATAATGTACCATTGTCCTTTATATTAACTGATTTTAGGGCTAACTTAAACTAAATCTAAGACATTTTTATTATTTTCTTTAAAAAATGAATGATCAAGTAGTGGTAAGTTAGGATTAGGTTTGACATGTGTTTCAGTGTAAGAATAATCCCATGTTTTTAATATGATTTTTAAAAATGAGAAAAAAGTAGTATTAGAAAACAACAGTGTTCTTCAATAATAAATTTTCAGAAAAAGAAGTTACTGTATGATAGTGAAATTTTTTCATCAGTAATTTTCTTCTTTAGGCTTGTGTTTTTTTGGTTTTCTTTCAAATCAGCATGCTATAAGTTTAATAAAAGATAGTAAGAAAAATATTATAAAGTTTATCCCCCACACGCATACATTGAGGATGGGACTGGTAACGTTGCACCCTATAATAGGTCTTTTGTACCTCCTTTTTTTTTATTGATTCAAAACAACATATAAGAAACATGTCATAAATGTAGTTTGTACAAACTAAGTTTTCTGTGTGGGGGTTAACTTTATTAAGTATAAAAGTTATTTTGTCTGCTAATTATGTAAGTTAAGCTGTAGTATTTATAATTGCCATATGACTTAAACTGATTTACTTATGTGAAATAAAAAATACTTCATTTTTTTTGTTTGAGGTTCATGGTTGTGGTGAATCAAATAAAATCTTGTTTTATATTTTACTAAATTGGTAGACCATATTAGTATTACACACATCCTTTACATAAACCAAAAATATGTGGCTAAATGTGTTTTTAGCGTTGTTGTGATAATCTAATTAAAAAGTGCCTAAGTAGCACAAAATCTATTGGATAACTGTAAAGATTTCCAATATAAAAATGTTTGATACTTAGTAGAGTTTAAATGATTAGTTAAGAAATCTCATGCCATAAATGGAGCATGTAGTTTCACAGATATTTTTATTTCCAATACAATATTTTACCTCCCTTCACAAAATACATTTTCTTGATTAGTACTGCCCTCTGTCGGTGCATATTTTCAATGCTTGCCATTAGCCATCAACCTCCTGCATCTGCATGTCCACATGTAAATGATTATGCAGCAGCTCTCCACCAATAGGAGTGCAACACATCCTATCATAACCAGTGCCCTCTCCACATTTGCACTCATTAATCACTTCTTGATTGGCAGCGGTACTGGTCAGACATGCTTATTTTTGCTCGCAAATTTGTGGATGATTTCCTTTATACTATAGAATATATTCTTCTTTACTATGTTTTTGTTATTTCTTTACTTGCAGAGACCTTTTTGTTAGTGTACTGTGGATCCCACTTTGTGGTGAGTAGTGCCTGACCAGGTATACTTTTTTTTAAACCCGCACTGCCTATCCTTTGACTATGCTTGATGTCAATTACACTGTAGCCTTTCCTACCATGGACCTCATGTACAATTCCAAATGCTACCAGGTCTCCATTCAATTGTTATCCATGCTGAAACAATTATGTTGCAGAATTAGGTTATGCACACCATAGAGATGAGGTGCTCCATAGAACTGCTAGTAGTTCTCTCTAGTGGTCTTTGGAAATATGTTCGTCCCAAACCATACACTCATGGACACACAGAAAGGATTTGCTGCCCATCTCTGATGATCTGTGGCATTGAGATTCTTCTTACTGCAGAACTGATGTACAATTCCAGTTGCCTTCGGGTGTTGGTTGATTGACTCCATTAACATGGTAGCTCTGCTTTTCAAAATAGGGTATCACAGTCACCCATAGCACTGTTGCTGGTGATGTGGTCTTCTGGACTCCCCAATGCATTTTTCCATATTTTCTTCTAGTGGAGTATGGGAGTCCTTGCCTCTCACTCGTTCCTAGCTGCTGGGGTGGTGGACCATGGAGGCTTGTCCTTTTGAGTGATGCATCATATCACTCAGTTGAGAGTAGGGCAGTGATATTGTTCCAGATACCGCAAGGTTTCGGTTCTAGCACAGTGACTTGTTAATATGTATATACGACAGATTGCTTTTTCCCACAGTGGTATTCCTCCTTTCTACCATCCTCTGGATGTACATTCCTGGTGGGTCTGGAATACCAAAAGGTGATCATCTTGGCAATGGAATTTAGTGATTTTCTGAGGGCATTATGGCCATATTGAAATAGACGACAGCAATTGCTGCCTTGGCCACTGTGAATTCCCTACCCTAGTCTTCTGACCAATCTCAAAGTGATTAATGAGTGCAAATGTGGAGAGGGCGCTGTTTGTGTTAGTGGTTGTGACTTTGCTCCTATTGGTGGAGAGCTGCTGCATAATTACTTACATGTGGATATGCAAAAGCGGGAGGTGGAAGGCTGGTGATGAACATTAAAAATTTGCGACACTTGAGGGCAGTACTAACCGAGAAAAGCTATTTTGTGAAAGGAGGTAAGTGTCTGTCGGAAATACATTTTCAGTTGAGGAAAATGTAAACTTTTAGTGAAATTATGTTTATTATTTGTATGAAATGCTGAATGAAAATAAGAGTTAAAGATTTAGTAAACAAACATGCTATACTGTATGGTGTTTAAAATCAAAGTGAAACAAAAGAGATGTTCTTTTTTTTTCTCTCTCTCAATCACTTAATCATATAAAGAGATGGTATTTCTCAGAAGCTATTAACTCTACTGTAAATCCAAATTATGTTTTCAAATAGGTTTAAAAATCTAAAAGAAAGCTTTGTGTTCACGTGAAGAAGTTAGATTAATTGATAGAATGGTTTGGAATGTCTGATTTTCATAACAAATCATATCAAGTTTGAATTAAAAAAATCTACTTTACAAAATACCTACAATACAACAAAAAAGCCAAATTAAAAGTTTACACAACCTTATTTGTGAGTAGATAGTATTTGATCTTACCACTCATTAATTGCACAATTTAACACATATATTGACAAGGTTAGGCTTTTTTTTTTTAACTAATACAGTCACTCAAAAATCTTAAATGATGATTAACTATTAAAATTTCATTATGAGACAACAGAAGATTAGGAAATTCTTCATAATAGACCTCAACCAGCTTATCTTTTTACCCAATATGTTATAGTTTTTACTTATCTTGTGTTAAGACTCAAGAGATTTACATTTAAGTTTTCCATCACCAAGATAGAACCATAGCTATTGGGAAGAAGATTTATCTCCAGCTATGCAACCCTTGTGTTAGTGTCTTAAAAAAATTCCTTATTTAATACCACAGAAACAAAAAATGTTAATAGCTGATGTGGATACATAGTGAGAATAACCTAACACGTGTTGAGAGAGAGTTAAATGTGTTGTCTTATTTTTATAATAACAGAAATAATGTTAATTTTTTATTTATATATTTTTTCATTACACATTTCTACATCAGTCCTTCCTGATCCCATAGATAAATATCATCTTTATTTTTTCCAAATAAATGTCATTACCACTAAAATATATGGTGTTTAATTTAGCCAGACATCTTTAAATGATAGCAGTAAAGTACATCATGTATTTAGAAAACTACTGGTAGCTGTATTAACTTCTCTAATCAATCACTGAAGCTGTTTGCAGAACTGTGGTGTAGGAAAATAACATTTTTGTTCTAAAGAGAATAATCTTGCTTCGATGTAATTTTCAGATGTTGACAAGTTATGTGAAATTTAAAAAAGTTTACTAATCTTCAAATAGCAAATTTATATATATAAATATATATAATTACATTTCAAGATCTTTTTAGTATAAACAACAAATGTAATCATTTTTATCTTAGATTTGAAAACTAAAAGTCCAGTATCTTATGACTTCTTTTTTATAGTATTTATTTATTCTGTGTGTGCTGTAACTGATTTTAGAAAATATAGCACTTAGCAATGGATGAACTGTAAAAGCTTTATTTAGTATCATTTGCTTTTCTGTATTCACCTTGATTACAGAACTTTTTTATGGTTGTTCTGATACAACTGAATGTGCTATAGAGTACCTGACAAAAATTAATTACAACAGACCTAAACCTATTACAATTCAATTGTTTTCATTCAAAGTGTTTAACTTCATTTTCTTATATTGCTTTATAATGTAATTCATAACTTTTTAACTCCAAGATCATATGATTTTATTTCACAATGTGTATGGTGTTTTTTTTTACATGTTACGCACAATTTTCTCAAATGTGCAAGTTCAGCATTTGATTTTATTATTATTTCTTCTTTTTTGTACACAATTTTTTTTATTCTGGCTGAAAGACAGTAACTAAGAAGCTTTGTTTTTATTTCCATTTCAATCTTTGACACTTCCATTTTAGATTAGTTTTATGTTCAAGTTATGCTAGTTTTTTAACTTTCAAGCTATTTTGGGTCAGGATTTATGTGCAAAGTAACATGAGCAAAAGTTTATTCGTTTTTGTTTTTGTGTAATAAAATGTTTATGAAACTTGAAAGGGTAAATTGGAATTTACTTTAGATGATTAGTTGTATGTTAGCAGTTATCATATCAACAAACTTTTTACAGTTATTCTGATCTTTAGTGTGTTCAATTAGAGTAAAGAGTGACATAATATTAATACTTTCATTATTAGGAGTTTCCTTTTCTCATTCTTGAAGTGAATTAAGTTAAGATGTCTATTAAAAGCAGTTATTTTTTCAAGAATAAATTGTACATTTGTGTTATTGAAAGATTTCTTATTGGAAGTGCTCCTAGTTAAAGGGCCTACTTTTCGAAGGAAAATTAAACTACAATTTTGTAAAATAAATATAGAACAAAATATCATTAGGATAGTGTAATTGCTTGCTATTAACCTAATAAATAAATAAATTGTTACATTCTTAAAATAAGTTTCTAGTAGTGTGAAAAAGTGCAATCTAGATGGTTTGAAAGAAAATACAAAAGCAAAGTGGGAAAAACTTTTGACAAACTTTATTCATTACTTTAAAAGAATTCATTGATTTGTTTTTGTTTGTAAAAGAAATGTACTAACAGTTCTTAATTTTCCAGCTTGTGTTATTTGAAACGAATCAGAAAAAAAGTCGTATTTTCTCTATCTTTTAATGAAGCAAAAAAAACTGTGTTATTGGAAGTATTATCCTTGTGGCCTGTTTGTGTCATGTAAAATATACTGAATTAATACCATCGTGTTCTAATAATTAACCTTGTTGTTTAAGGCAAGATTTGTCATCTGCAGCATGTTATTTATAAGTACCTTGGTGTTTATATTCATAGCTTAGTTAGCCTTAATCTTTAGTTAACTTTATGCTATGGTTGTGAAGAGAAGTCGGCGGTGTAACACAAACACTTGCTACAGTCAAGTACTTTACAATCAGATGCACTTATACCAGTTTTTCTTTCTTTTTTTTTTCATAACAGAAAAAAACAAACTTCAAAAGTTTTGTATAATGACAAATTTATTGAAAAGATTTGTTCATTTTAATAGTTCATTTGCAAATTTCGTTTTCTTTTATCGGAAAGAAAACCTGTTACGATTAATAATGGTTGGAACCGTATTATACTAAGTCGCCATCTACAGACTGTTTTAATAATTTTACTTTCAAAGCATATTTGACTTTTGAGTCAACTTCGGTGCGTTTTAGAGAAACTTTTTATTACAGGTTCCTGGATTCCTTTTTTTTGTTTATCATTTTGAATATAAGAAAATAATTATTTATAATTACATATTCCACTTGAGAAAATATGATTAGATAATATACTTTCAGAAACAGTATGTCAAACTTCAGGCTAAACTTTCTTAACTTAGTTTATATTCACTGTATACATGTCACAAATTTTTCTAAATAGAATAAAAAATACCTCGTTTATATCACAGTTTTCACATTCAAGAGTTCTTTGAGAATGTAATAAACTTGAAATATCAATTTTGCTTTGTTAAGCACAAAGTTATACAATGGGCTATCAATGTCGTGCCTATCACAGTTATCGAAACCCGGGTTGTAGCAGTACGAGTCGTCAGATATACAACTGAGATACTTTTTTTTTTTTTCGTGACAGGAATTTAGTTTTTAAAGGAAATGGGCTTTCCTCAAATGGGGTGTTAATGGATATTATTAGCCCTGTTCGCCATAATCTTATTTGTTATATTGTTGTTTTTAATATTTTTTTGGAGAGGTTGGTCCTACTTTTGGCTAGTGGGATTTAAAAAGTCAAGCAGAACAAACAAGTCCGGCAGGTTCCAGAGCAGGGCAGAGAAAATGATACTGGGGGACTAATATCAAATTTAAAATATGTAGTTTAGGCTCGAGCAATTCTACCAGGTTAGAAATAAATTCATTCCGTCATGTGCAGAGATTGTTATTGAAATAGGTGACGTCCATGAGGATTTTGCTCATGTCGAAAGGTTACACAAAACTCATAGTTATAAAATGCACCAATCTATACAATGTATTACACAGGTTGCAGTACAGAGAAGGAAGAAGGGTAGATATCAAAAAATAATTGCGGGAACCCGTGTTCGGACCTTCCATTTTTTTATTTTCTTTATGTCAAGCAAATACATTTATAAGAACTAAATAACCTATTTTACACATATATTATCGAGTAATAGATAATTAATAAAGGTGAGAATTATTATTTTTTTGCTCAGTTAGCTTCATCCTGCTAGTAATTGCTTTGTATGTTACCATAAAACGTGACGAGTAAACGAAGATAACGCTGTCTTGAATCTGGCATTACAGCCATGTATCGGAAATGGTTTTATTTACTTAATTTATAAGCTCTTAAGATCAGGTGGATCATCGGTAATATTGAGACCTTATGACGTGATGTTTGGGGTTCGATCCCTGTAGCGAACACATAGCAAATAACCCATTCTCTAGATTTGCGTTAAAACAAACATTATCTAAAAATAATTATTTAAAAAAGAAATGCGTTATCGCTATTATGCTAGTTCTTTCTTTAGAAATAAATCTGTCACTTATTTGAATGACATTAGAGTAGGTTGAATAGATGTTCCGGTTTCCGAGAATGCTCTGATTTTCAAAGCTTTCTGTCATAACTGGTGTCAAAACATGCATTTCACTCAGACTTACAAAATATTTTCAATTCGTATTTTAATCATTTTTCATCTATCTAGACAAAATTAATATTAATTATTATTGCTTCTTCAATTTCACGAATTTTAAATATTCACTGATCAAACAACCTAAGAAGGCAGAAGTTAACATTATTGAGACATTTGGGCACTCTGTATCTCTTGAACCAATTTATACGGGTGGTTTTTGTGAGTACAGGGATCGTTTAATCATATTGTTATGTATCTGCTTGTTTGTTAATTTCCCGTATAAATTCTTTCCGAGAAACTTCAACGACACAAGTCCCTTCTTGATTAAAACTAGTTTATTCTTTCTCGATACAACTTTGTATAACACATAATTTCCACAGTCATAATTT
>NW_013675451.1:19075-20230 GCF_000517525.1 Limulus polyphemus
AGGAAGTTACCAACCAATTAGTCTGACTAGCTGTTCAGGCAACATTTTAGAAAGAATAATTGGTAATAGACTCTTCACTTTTCTGGAGATTTCATCAAAATTACCTGAAGTTCAAAACGGTTTCAGAAAATTTTGCAAACAACAGATCATTTGGTTAAATTAACTGAAACCACAATAGATAGTTTTAATCAAAAGAAATTCAATGTCGCCAGCTTTCTCGATATAGAGAAAGCATTCGACACAGTATAGCATAATGACTTAAGATATAAATTGAAGTTAAAGCTGATATCCAATGGTATCAATAACATTAAGCAAGGAAAACCAAAACGTTAATAACCCAGTATTTAAATCTTACTCTTACCACACACGCAAACCAACAGAGGAATGATTTTATGCTTTTAAAATGACTTAACCAATATAATATCAATAGAAGAAAATTCTAAGTCTGACATAAATAAAACTATCTTTTGTAACATCCACATAAACAACAGAACAGCCATTCCAATAGCAGCTATTTACTGTTCCCCATAAAAAACAAACAAAAAAACATAGTTTATATCAATCTCCAACAATGCAGGCCAAGAAATACACAACCCCAAATTATAGGTGATTTAAATGCCCCACATAGAGACTTAAATGGAAATAGAAATTCACAAAGACGAGTAACTATAAAAATTTACTAGACCACCCGTGACCCGTTGGGTCACCCACTATTCAGAGGTTATGAAGAAATCAAGCTAATTTCAATATTGCACCGAAATAAAGATTGATTTTGAGATAATTTAAATATTTCAATCCATTCGTGTTATTCATAATTCAAGAAAATATATTTGATTGTTGATCGGGAGTAAAAGGAACGACCATTTCATTTTTCAAAAAATTGAAGTCAGAGTTTTCAGGTATTGTGATGAATTAGTTCATTATGTTGTGGTCTTTCCTCTTAAACCTTCTACAAATAAGAAACAGTAACACTATTTTTTCTTCGAATTACCTACCATAACCAAGGCACATTCTTGAAAAATTCTTCAAGATCTTGTTTTTATCATCTTACCCATTTTATTGAAGATGGGAACATTGACAGGGAAATATATTTGAACAAAGAAGTTTCGTAAAGAGCGCAAACGGTAGTGTGGTGTAAAATTACTCATGCTAGAA
>NW_013675452.1:0-888 GCF_000517525.1 Limulus polyphemus
ACTTGGTGTAAAAATGTAGTTTCTTAATGTACTTAGATAGTCTGGCTTTGTGATCTTCATTCAGTCAACATTTTTTAATGATGTGTTGCTTAACTAGTCATTGAAAAGAATAATATTGAATAAGATTAGAATACTTTCAGTTTTACTTTACCAAAGTCAAGCTGTTTTATTTAAGATTGTTAAAGGTGCTAATCATATATAAAATACAGGATTAATTTACATGAAAAAAAAAGCTACATTAAATCCTGTATGTAATTATTTTGCCAGTAGTTTTATTTAAAAATAAAATCTGAAACTTCACTGATCACTAGTTCTAGGTTAATGTTTCATAAATGTCTAATAAAATAGCTTTTGTTTCTTACTGTAGTTTATGATGTCACCAATAGGACAAGTTTTCAGAAGCTGGACTTGTGGCTAAACGAACTTGAGACTTACTCCACCAGGAATAACATAGTGAAGATGTTAATAGGAAACAAGATTGATAAGGTATGTTAAGAGGATGACTTGCAGTCTTTACTGTTAGGAAATACTCTAATCAGGGAGTAACACTTTAGTTTCACACCTTATAAAAAAATGTGTAAATCAAGTGTCAGTAATTTTTACTATAAACTACGTCACTTCTTGCTAGTAGCAGAAAATATGTTACCTTGATTAACTACCACACCTGGATAAATTAACTACCACACCTGGATAAATTAACTACCACACCTGGATAAATTAACTACCACACCTGGACAAGTTAACTACCACACCTGGACAAGTTAACTACCACACATGGACAAGTTAACTACCACACCTGGACAAATTAACTACCACACCTGGACAAATTAACTACCACACCTGGACAAATTAACTACCACACCTGGATAAGTTAACTACCACACCTGG
>NW_013675452.1:1763-7730 GCF_000517525.1 Limulus polyphemus
CACATCTGAAATAGCAGATATTTGTAGTAGCTACATATGAAGTTCGTACAGATATCACATCTGAAATAGCAGATATTTGTAGTAGCTACATATCAAGTTCATACAGATATCACATCTGAAATAGCAAATATATGTAGAAGCTACATATCAAGTTCATACAGATATCACATCTAAAATAGCAGATATATGTAGTAGCTACATATCAAGTTCACACAGATATCATATCTAAAATAGCAGATATATGTAGAAGCTACATATCAAGTTCATACAGATATCACATCTAAAATAGCAGATATATGTAGTAGCTACATATCAAGTTCATACAGATATCACATCTAAAATAGCAGATATATGTAGAAGCTACATATCAAGTTCATACAAATATCACATCTAAAATAGCAGATATATGTAGTAGCTACATATCAAGTTCATACAAATATCACATCTAAAATAGCAGATATATGTAGAAGCTACATATCAAGTTCATACAAATATCACATCTAAAATAGCAGATATATGTAGTAGCTACATATCAAGTTCATACAGATATCACATCTAAAATAGCAGATATATGTAGTAGCTATATATCAAGTTCATACAGATATCACATCTAAAATAGCAGATATATGTAGTAGCTACATATCAAGTTCATACAGATATCACATTTAAAATAGCAGATATATGTAGAAGCTACATATCAAGTTCATACAAGTATCACATCTAAAATAGCAGATATTTGTAGAAGCTACATATCAAGTTCATACAGATATCACATCTAAAATAGCAGATATATGTAGTAGCTACATATCAAGTTCATACAGATATCACATCTAAAATAGCAGATATTTGTAGTAGCTACATATCAAGTTCATACAGATATCACATTTAAAATAGCAGATATTTGTAGAAGCTACATATCAAATTCATACAGATATCACATCTAAAATAGCAGATATATGTAGTAGCTACATATCAAGTTCATACAGTTAAAACAGTTGTAAGTAAGGAATGATCTAAGATTTGTTAAATGCCAAGTTGTTGTTGTATATCCCAGCACATTTTTTCAAAAATATAAATTCATGTTGTGCAGGTTTTGTTTATAAATACATAACAATATGAGGCTATTTTATTGCCAAGCAGTCTTGAGATGATTTGTGGCTTATGTATTTCTGGCCTTTCCAAGAACCCACATCAACAGAGCACACACTACATAGAATTTTTCAGTGGTCCTTGTTCATATATAGCCACAGTAAATCAGTATGAATTGTTGCTGGTGTTGTCACTGTTTTAGATATTGGTTTTTATAATCTCTCCTCTCGTAGACATTAAGCATCTAACAGTGCTTTAGTATATAAACACTTTGATGCTTCTCCTGTTTCTATTACCTACTGTTTACTCCTGTAGGTCACGTTAGGAACTTTTAGCAGGGCACTTTATTATTTTAGTAACCAGTAACTAGATTTTCTATTTGTATATTTTAGTTTTCTTTACATTTTTAATTCTTACAAAGGAGACTAGAGTGGTCACCAGAGAAGAGGGAGTTAAATATGCAAGAAAACATTCCATGCTGTTTATCGAAGCTAGTGCTAAAACTCGAGATGGAGTTCAGTGTGCCTTCGAGGAACTAGTTGAAAAAGTATGAATTTGTTATTTTATTTTTACCTTTAAGAATTTTGTAAGACATGCGTAGATCAGAAATAAAAACACTGATGATGGTACAAATAAAAACACTGATGATGGTACAAATAATAACATTGATGATGGTACAAATTATGTGCAGATCAGAAATAATAACATTGATGATGGTACAAATTATGTGTAGATCAGAAATAATAACATTGATGATGGTACAAATTATGTGTAGATCAGAAATAATAACATTAATGATGGTACAAGTTATGTGTAGATCAGAAATAATAACATTGATGATGGTACAAATTATGTGTAGATCAGAAATAATAACATTGATGATGGTACAAATTATGTGTAGATCAGAAATAACAACATTGATGATGGTACAAATTATGTGTTGATCAGAAATAATAACATTGATGATGGTACAAATTATGTGTAGATCAGAAATAATAACATTGATGATGGTACAAATTATGTGTAGATCAGAAATAATAACATTAATGATGGTACAAATTATGTGTAGATCAGAAATAACAACATTTAATATTATTATTAAAATAATATTAGGCCTAATAAGCAACTGCACTGATTTGTTATTTTTTACTTTAGAAGTATTGTTAATATTATGTAGTCGGGACGTTAGTAATAGTTGTTAGTATTATCTCAACCGTAGGTAACTGTATTTCCTGTGAAACTATAGATAATTCAGACTCCAGGATTGTGGGAGACGGACAAAGCATCACACTTAAAGCTAAGTGATAGTGCATTACAACATGAAGGTGGACAATGTGGAGCTTACTGTATCATATAAGGACTACATGGACTGTCTAATCATGCTGTTGATGCTGAGACATTGAAGTAAGACTACAGCATGTGTGAAGATCAGAATTGAAGGGATCAATCAGTTTCCATAGTACTGATAACCAGTTTTTCAGCGGGTGTATTTTTTTCAAGAATCGTATATAAAGAAGTAATTTAGAACCTAAAGTTCTGGAAAGATATGCTGGTGAAGAAGAAAAAAATCAAGTTAATTTGAAATACATATTTTATAATTCTGGTAAATGTTGTTTATTTTATACATACTTCCTGCTTTTTCAGTAAATTTATTTTATGAGAAAGTTTTTGATTTATGTTTACTTGGAAATTCAGTTGTTGCTTGTCTCAAATATATGTTGATATTAGCCCAATTTATCAGTAAGTTTTGGAGTTATTACATACGTGTTTGTAGTACTGCTAGTCGTGACGTTATAACTGATGTGTAAATACAGTTGTTCTGAGCTGATGCAAAAATAAATTGAATCCTGGTCAGTTTAATGTTATTGTACAAATACGTACAGATGAGGATAATTTTCTTTTATTGTAATTCATTTGATACATTGTGAAATCTCAATAAAATGTGTTTTATACTTGAAGTTAGGTTCGTAGTTTTAACATTGAAGTACGATATGTAACAATATATATTATGGAAGTTATTTTCATGTTACATTTCTTTGGCAAACCTTGAAACATCTCTTTAAGAAAGGAAAAATATTGCTTGTGAAGTTCAGTAATTATTGTTTAACTAAGATCTGGAAAATTGTCTGTTAAATCATTATGATTTTAACTGGAACCTCATCTAGTAACTTGCTTAAAAAGGGTTTCAGAATTTGCAAGAAGACTTAAGCAGAAACTTTTACAAAAACAATGTGTATATAATTTCCTTTTCCAAGTGTTAAAAATACATAATCTTATGATTTACTGTAACCCACAGTTGGTGTTCTAAAATACTAGACTGTGATATTGTACATAAGACTACCTATCTGATTTACAGTAACCCACAGTTGGTGTTCTACAATACTAGACTGTGATATTGTACATAAAACTACCTATCTGATTTACAGTAACCCACAGTTGGTGTTGTAAAATACTAGACCGTGATATTGTACATAAAACTACCTTTCTAGAGGGAAGAGTAGAGCAGTGATTGGGAGAATTCATCAGTTAGAAACTAAGGTAGAGCAGTGATTGGGAGAATTCATCAGTTAGAAACTAAGGTAGAGCAGTGATTGGGAGAATTCATCAGTTAGAAACTAAGGTAGAGCAGTGATTGGGAGAATTCATCAGTTAGAAACTAAGGTTGAGCAGTGATTGGGAGAACTAACATTTAAATCTGATAAAACTAGCATTTCTATCAACAAGGCCACAACAGTTTTCTTTAACAAAGAAAGTAAACAAATTAACACCACCTGCTGGGATAGTTAGTTAAACAGTTGTTAAGTATTTTTTCTTGGTAAAGGCTTAAACTATTATAAAAAGTTTTGGAAATTTTTAAATTATAGAATTTGTTGATTTTTATTTATTTAGTGAATAATTGAATTTATAGGATTCAGTAAAATCATTAGTTTTCTGTCACTGTTTGTAAGTTTATACAAAAATTGATAATATTTCTGCAACTTTGTTCGTATACACCATGTATTAAGTTATTGACTGGTCTGCTGTGACTTTACTGTATAATTATATCAAGTTTATTTTGTTATATATTAGACTAATTCTACTAGGTTGTAACATTTCTTAAGAAACATAGTGAGACCTGGTTTCTAAAACAATTATATTGTCTGTTTATAAACTTCTATTCAAGTACAGGAATGCAAAAAATCTTAATATTATTATTAAATAATAAAATTGGTTATTAACTACTAACACAGTGTCTTGAGGACTGATGCTGAAATATGATTCTGTGTTTTGAGAAACAGTAGTTGTATTAAGATTACAGATATTTGTAAGCTAGGTTTTGTATACAGCACCTAAAAGTTTATCTGATTACAGCCCAGCGTATTCTTTATACTGTAATCCAGTATTTATTCACTGGCTTGTGCTTTCTTGAGTTAAAAAAGACAAATTTGATTGGAGTGTTTGGATACTGCTGTGTTACATTATCTTATTACAGTATTTGTGATGATCAAGATTATTCTGGAGTTTGTCGATACATGATCAATGAATATCATGATTAGTGAATATATCTCTTCTGTGGTTGTTGGACCGTTCTGATTAGTGAAGAGTTTGGTTCACAAACAGTCTGTAATTTAGTAGAAGAAATTAGACAGTATGTAAAACCGTGATATTCTCTGTGTTGCTGCCTCTTCTCTGAATAGGTTTAACTGAAAGGGAACTTGACGATATCAGTGGTTCCCACAGTATGTAAAACCGTGATATTCTCTGTGTTGCTGCCTCTTCTCTGAATCGGTTTAACTGAAAGGGAACTTGACGATATCAGTGGTTCCCACAGTTCTATAATTAGCTCATACATATAAGAAGGTTTTGTTATATGTACGAGGGAGGTAAAACCTAAATACCATAGTTTACCATACGTTACAGCAATGTATATATCTTTTAAATAGCCTCCACTCACCATCTTATCCTCGTTTTATTTCAACAAATTTAAGGTATGTTTATATAGTATACTTTACAAGTTCAGTAATGAACAGGTTCCCACGGTTAACAAAAGTTCAAACTTAAGTTTCTTTTTTTCATATCCCTCTAATTCTATACTCAGACATATTCCATTCATTTCCACTCACCATCTTATCCTTGCATTATTTCAACAATTTAAGGTATGTTTATAGAGCATACTTTACAAGTTTCAGTAATGAACAGGTTCCACAGTTAACAAAAGTTCAAACTTAAGTTTCTTTTTTTTCATATCCCTCTAATTCTATACTCAGACATATTCCATTCATTTCCACTCACCATCTTATCCTTGCATTATTTCAACAAATTTAAGGTATGTTTATATAGCATACTTTACAAGTTCAGTAATGAACAGGTTCCCACGGTTAACAAAAGTTCAAACTTAAGTTTCTTTTTTTTTCATATCCCTCTAATTCTATACTCGGACATATTCCATTCATTTCCACTCACCATCTTATCCTTGCATTATTTCAACAAATTTAAGGTATGTTTATATAGCATACTTTACAAGTTCAGTAATGAACAGGTTCCCACGGTTAACAAAAGTTCAAACTTAAGTTTCTTTTTTTTCATATCCCTCTAATTCTATACTCGGACATATTCCATTCATTTCATCTTCATGGTGGTTTTTACAAAAGTCAAATAGTAAACAGTTAATTCTTTATTTTTTCAGTAATTCCAGATTCCCTGACATCATTGTCCTTTATTCTTTATTATAACTACTAAACAAAAGTTAGCTGATCATCTCGAATACTTCTTTCAATCTAGTTCTCTGTCCTCATCTAGCTGAACCCGAAGTGTGCTTGCTACACGATTACTTTCACTCTACTTCTCTGTCCTCATCTAGTGTAGCAAGCACACTTCGGGTTCAGCGATTACTTTCAC
>NW_013675452.1:8531-9971 GCF_000517525.1 Limulus polyphemus
ATCTAGCAAAACCTGAAGTGTGCTTGCTACACGATTACTTTCACTCTACTTCTGTCCTCATCTAGCTGAACCCGAAGTGTGCTTGCTACATGATTACTTTCACTCTACTTCTGTCCTCATCTAGCTGAACCTGAAGTGTGCTTGCTACACGATTACTTTCACTCTACTTCTGTCCTCATCTAGCTGAACCCGAAGTGTGCTTGCTACACGATTACTTTCACTCTAGTTCTCTGTCCTCATCTAGCTGAACCCGAAGTGTGCTTGCTACACGATTACTTTCACTCTAGTTCTCTGTCCTCATCTAGCTGAACCCGAAGTGTGCTTGCTACACGATTACTTTCACTCTACTTCTCTGTCCTCATCTAGCTGAACCCGAAGTGTGCTTGCTACACGGTTACACATTTTTCTTGCTGTATTAACCAAAGGTATTTTTAACTGACTGTATGATTGCCACATAATTAAAAGTCTCCTTAAAGTTTTTGATGCATGCAGGCTTACCATTGTGAATGTTACTCTCTGTCATCAGTCAACTTTACATATAAATCCTTCACAGCAAATACTTTAACCATGTAGAATGATCCACTCTGTTTGTGGACATGGTCACCATTCCTCTTGGATACCAATGTGCTGATACATTGTCACTTCATTAGCAGCTCCAGACAATGCTTGCTTTAAGCTACCTCAGTGGTGGTTCTTTATATATCACACTTCAGCTTCCTTTGTAGAGTATTGTCTAAAGACAGATGTTTAACTGTAGCAGCCAAACGATTTCTTCGTGCCCAAGGTCATTACTACGAACATGCTCGTCAGCTTTGGTGTGATTATGCCGTCCCAGGTTTTCCTTCAAGGGACTGTTAATCCAAGAGACATGATAAGAATCAGTTTGGTAACAGTGTCATGTTGTTGTCGTGGTTCTGAGAGTTATCTGTGTAAACTGCTGGAATCTCAATTTGAAACATTACTTTAAATCATTGTACTGCTTATATATATGGTTGATAAAACAAAAGTTTCCTAAATGATATGGGAAGGAATGTTCTGTTACGTCGAGATCCACCTGAACAATCACCATATCCTCACAATAAGTGATATGGGAATGAATGTTCTGTTATCCACCTGAACAATCACCGCATCCTCACAATAAGTGATATGGGAATGAATGTTCTGTTACATCGAGATCCACCTGAACAATCACCATATCCTCACAATAAGTGATATGGGAAGGAATGTTCTGTTATGTTAAGATCCACCTGAACAATCACCGTATCCTCACAATAAGTGATATGGGAAGGAATGTTCTGTTATGTTAAGATCCACCTGAACAATCACCGTATCCTCACAATAAGTGATATGGGAAGGAATGTTCTGTTATGTTAAGATCCACCTGAACAATCACCGTATCCTCACAATAAGTGATATGGGAAGGAATGTTCTGTTATGTTA
>NW_013675452.1:10841-14278 GCF_000517525.1 Limulus polyphemus
CTCACAATAAGTGATATGGGAATGAATGTTCTGTTATCCACCTGAACAATCACCGTATCCTCACAATACATGATATGGGAAGGAATGTTCTGTTATCCACCTGAACAATCACCGTATCCTCACAATACATGATATAGGAAGGAATGTTCTGTTATGTTAAGATCCACCTGAACAATCACCGTATCCTCACAATACCTGATATGGGAAGGAATGTTCTGTTATCCACCTGAACAATCACCGTATCCTCACAATACATGATATGGGAAGGAATGTTCTGTTATCCACCTGAACAATCACCGTATCCTCACAATACATGATATGTGAAGGAATGTTCTGTTATCCACCTGAACAATCACCGTATCCTCACAATAAGTGATATGGGAAGGAATGCAAATAACAGTTTCATTACATACAAGTTGACAGGCCTGGTAAATAACAGTTCCACTACATACAAGTTGACAGGCCTGGTAAATAACAGTTCCGCTACATACAAGTTGATAGGCCTGTTAAATAACAGTTCCGCTACATACAAGTTGATAGGCCTGTTAAATAACAGTTCCGCTACATACAAGTTGATAGGCCTGTTAAATAACAGTTCCACTACATACAAGTTGACAGGCCTGTTAAATAACAGTTCCACTACATACAAGTTGACAGGCCTGTTAAATAACAGTTCCACTACATACAAGTTGACAGGCCTGTTAAATAACAGTTCCACTACATACCAAAGAAATTGTGCAATACTTTACATATTTTTGTGCAGTTAAATGAGTCTGTTTTGTTCAAACCGTTTTTAGTTTTACAGTGAAGAAAGATACCTACCATTGATAAAATGTTACAAATTTAACCAATTTCAAGAAATTCATCTTCATTTTGGAGGAATGAACAACCCATATATCAATCAATTTATTTTCATCTAGAAAATCATTTATTTAAATACATTACTTTTGATATGAATAACCTAGTTATTCAAAAGCTTTACTGTTTGATTCCTGTGACTTGAAAGACTAGGTAATTAAGTGGTACCAAGATGAGTGAAAAAAAAAAACTATCATTAATCACATTTAAATTATAAAGTGTCAAAGTCACAATAAAGGTTTTTCTTTTCATCTGGTTATATTGTATTTTTCCATTATTAATAATATTGTTACTTCATATACAGAGTTGAGTACATTTTACACATTCAATACTGTTTTAATATCAGCAAATCACAGGACAAACATGGCTGATATAAAGTCATGGTATAAAATAATGTATCAGAACTACATTGTTTGGCATTATGTAGATTGTGTGATCCAACCAAAAATGTATTGCTTTTATGAAGGGAGAAATATTCATACACTTGTATCATAAAGATGTGTTCAGATCAAATATTAGGAATTTCTGACATAGGGATATCTCTCATACTTAATGGTATTGAAAAATAAAGAAATATGGATCAACTTGGGGCACCAGGACCATTCAGAAAGAGAGCTGCAACAAGTTTTATCCCAGCAGTGGCAAGCCAGAGTTCAGCATCTTGGAATAGCTGAAAATGCACAAAGGTCAGTGGCAAAAGCCATCTACATGTCCAACACAATAGTTTGCAACATAATCAAGAAGGATCTCCATGTGGAAATGAGGCCAACAGTGTATAGGTTCACCTAGATAAGGCTTCCTGTCTAACAGCTGAAGAACAAAATGAGTATTCATGCTATTCCACAGATGGTGAGCCTCCAAAATCCTCTTAACATAACAATCTGAAGAATGTTTCAATTAATATTTTAATCACACTTGTATTTAACCATCCATATTCTAGCATGTAAACCAATTAATAGTTCTGACTCATGTTTTGATCACAAAGTTCTTGATGTCCAGATGGTGATTTATTATCACCGACGACTGCGGGTGTTGTATTTCAATGTCTGTTTTCATCATGCTCTAAAGTTCATTTGAAGTATTTCTCTCTGCAGTCCTAAAGAAAATGGTAAATAAAACTTCTTAAAACAGTAAATAAAAACTTCTTAAAACAATAAAACAGTAAATAAAACTTCTTAAAACAATAAAACTTCTCAAAACAAAACAGTCATTCTTCTTAAATAATAAGGTGAAAAACGTATTGTTAAACCAGCTAAGTTATTTCATCAGTTTTTACTGCCTATCTACAGATAAAAGTTAAGCCTCTAACTACTAGCACTAAAACACTTAAAGGTCATTCAGACAATAGAATAATACACGTTTTGACGAACGTTTTTTCTTGTCGGTCAGAAAGTGATGAAATAAATAAGCATGCTTAATATCTGTGAAAAAATAATATTTGTATGTGAAAACCAAGTTGATGATGAAAGGTAATCTCCTCATACTCGGTAAGACTTTTTAATTGACTTTAAATACAGAAACATCACAAATTTTCAAATACCCTTTGAGACCACTTGACGAACTTTGATATCAAAAGTGCCATCGATACGGACCAGTTCTTCAAATTGTCGAGTTCCACCACCAAGACCAAAATAATGTGTTTTTGCTGCTAGATAACTAGAAGTTTGATTAAGGAACTACCAAAAAACCAGATGTATTAAAATTAATCTAGCTCAGTATGTGCAAAGATTTACAGTAATCAGTGATAGTTGTAATAAAGAGTACATTATATATATTTTACTAACACATATTGGAAAGGTTCCAACACAAAAAAATCCTGTGTTTTTATAAACTTTCAACAATCTCACCATTTCTTAAACTGACAGATCCAACTTTACAAGATTATTTTACATCCTTAGTTTCTTCAGTTTGATACTTCATATTACGTATATAAATTTCTACATAAACTATTTCCTTGATAAGCAGCTGTTTTAACATTTGATTAACAGTCTGATTAAGGTCAATAAAGTAAGTCTTACTGAATAGATCTGAAAGCCTATTTTTACATGCCTCTGATTGTGAATCTGAAATGTATTGATTAGAGGGAATATAAAAAAAACGTGCAGTTTAAGTGATTTTTATCACAAATTTTAGGCCTATTGGTTTCTAATGCTTCTAGAACTTTTGGCATTTAAACTGTAACTTTTAATGTGTATAAATATGATTAATACTTGTCGTTACTTTTGTTTTATTGGTAACATCTTTCCTACTTTACGTTTCCTTTTAAAACTAAATTTGAAAAGGTTTTATGTTTTCTATCATCACAACTCTTTAATTTACTCTTTCTCAGATTAGATATTAACTGAATGTGTAGGTAGACAATGTTGCAAGCTTTTAATAAAACGTCTGTGAACTGATCACTTCAGTCTGACTCTGACAAAGACTTTTGTCCATCATACAGACTGCATAATACAACCTCATAAGTTGGACTATTATTAAACCTCACAAGTAGGTCACCCATTACACAAGTTGGACTATTATTAAATCTCACAAGTAGGTCACCCATTACATAAGTTGGACTATTATTAAATCTCACAAGT
>NW_013675452.1:15033-21387 GCF_000517525.1 Limulus polyphemus
AAAAGGTTTTATGTTTTCTATCATCACAACTCTTTAATTTACTCTTTCTCAGATTAGATATTAACTGAATGTGTAGGTAGACAATGTTGCAAGCTTTTAATAAAACGTCTGTGATCTGATCACTTCAGTCTGACTCTGACAAAGACTTTTGTCCATCATACAGATTCATACAGTTTCAACTTGTAGGCATTAAAAACATGACTTTACATGAAAACTAAAGATGTAAAAGGATACATTGTACCAGTGGGTTTTAACTTCTAGACATGAAAAACATGACTTTACATGAAAAGTAAAGATGCAAAAGGATACATTGTACCAGTGGGTTTCAAGGTAGATTTCATCAAATGTAGCAACTTGGGCTGATTGTCTATGTTGTAAATTGTCTCAGAAGTTAGAATGATGTCGTACCTACAAACCAAGGCAAGATACTGAGTTATACACAAACAAAAAGTTGAATACTGAAGTGTACATCAAGTTTCAAAATCCAGTAGAGAGTAGCTACGATATCTTTACTTATCATCAATCTTTGCTAAAGCAATACAAGTAATAACAATTTAAGGTAGAAAGTTCAGTTCTTGTAAAGTATATATTATCTGCCAGAGAACAACAAAGAAATAAAAGTAACTAGAATGGAACAGCTTATTGTTTTTCAGATATGAAACAACAATTTTAAAGCTGACAACCAATACTTAAACAGGAAAACAGTTAAAATTATTTTCTTTTAAAATCATACTAATGCAATTTCACAAGGTTCAGGTATTGGCAAAATAAAATATTCACTTTTATGAATGGCTCAAATGTGGCCCTAATTAATACAATAACTACTAGGTCATACCCTAAGACACATTAACCATAGGTCACAGTATCTCAGACACATTAACCATAGGTCACACCCTCAGACACTAACTGATACAATAATTACTAGGTCACACCCTCAGACACTAACTAATACAATAACTACTAGGTCATACCCTAAGACACATTAACCATAGGTCACAGTATCTCAAACACATTAACCATAGGTCACACCCTCAGACAATATCTGATACACTAACCGTAGGTCGCACCCTAAGACAGTATTTGATACATTAACCGTATAACTGATACACTAACCATAGGTCACACCCTCAGACACTAACTAATACAATAACTACTAGGTCATACCCTAAGACACATTAACCATAGGTCACACCCTCAGACAATATCTGATACACCAACCATTGGTCACACCCTCAGACACTATTTGATACACTAACCATAGGTCACACCCTCAGACAATTGGTCACACCCTCAGACACTATTTCATACACTAACCATAGGTCACACCCTCAGACACTAACTGATACAATAACTACTAGGTCACACCCTCAGACACTAACTGATACAATAACTACTAGGTCGTACCCTCAGACACATTAACCATAGGTCACAGTATCTCAGACAGTATCTGATACACCAATCCCTATGGTTAATGTGTCTGAGGGTATGACCTAGTAGTTATTGTATTAGTTAGTGTCTGAGGGTGTGACCTATGGTTGGTGTATCAGATACTGTCTGAGATACTGTGACCTATGGTTAATGTGTCTGAGATACTGTGACCTATGGTTAATGTGTCTGAGATACTGTGACCTATGGTTAATGTGTCTGAGGGTGTGACTCATGGTTAATGTGTCTGAGGGTGTGACCTATGATTAATGTGTCTGAGAGTGTTGCCTAGTTGTTAGTGTCTCAGAGAGGGTTTGAGGGTATGGCCTAGTTGTTAGTGTCTCAGAGAGGGTTTGAGGGTATGGCCTAGTTAGTGTCTCAGAGAGGGTTTGAGGGTATGGCCTAGTTGTTAGTGTATCAGAGAGGGTTTGAGGGTATGGCCTAGTTGTTAGTGTCTCAGAGAGGGTTTGAGGGTATGGCCTAGTTGTTAGTGTATCAGAGAGGGTTTGAGAATATGGCCTAGTAGTTAGTGTATCAGAGGTGATTAGAATCTCTGGCCTAGTTATAAGTGTATCAGAGAGGATCTGTTTTGAAATGTGGTGGTACTAGACATGATTTACAATTTCAGCTGTGCGTATGTTATAGAAGTTACACTCAGTCATATCATTTGATTAAAGAATTGCTCCTTCAGGTGGCAGGGTTCATCCTGACAGCCTTAACCACTGGTCCACCGTTCAAAATTAGGGACAGCTATACCTTGATATAAAATATTAAGAAATAGTGTATGAGATCTTGTGTGCTGAAAAATTAGTTAAAAACAAGTAGAAAATTTTTTTATGATGAAACATCGAACTATTTAACATATTATCATAGCATTTATTATACTTTTCTTTGTATATTAAAATATATAAAAAGGTGAATCAACCAAATTCCAGTTTTAAAATCTAACCATCAGACTTACATACATCTAAAATACTTTAGAATATTATCTATAATTTTGCTATTATAGACCTGTCATTCTTTATGTCCAGTATTTCTGTCAAAAACTTTCCTACAGCAGTCCACTCTCCTGCAAAAAACCGACATCTGGTAGAAACCATGCTTTCTACAGGTTGACTGTTCATTAAAACATTCGGTATTGTGAGCAGGTCCAAAACTTCATAATTCTAGAAGTTATAAAAAACAGAATTCTAAGTACGTAGATAAAGATCTGACACTTATGCTGTAATCTTTACGTTTTGAAATAATGAATTGATGTAGTACAGGTCTTTTATGCTAATTGGGTACTACATCAATTCATTATCTTGCTTAATGTAGAGGGCCAACTTTCTAACCCTAACTTACTGATATCTTGTTGTTGTTTTAAAGGTCTTTTATGCTAATTGGGTCCTACATCAATTCATTATCTTGCTTAATGTAGAGGGCCAACTTTCTAACCCTAACTTACTGATATCTTGTTGTTGTTTTATAGGTCTTTTATGTTAATTGGTTAAAACAACAACAAGATATCAGTAAGTTAGGGTTAGAAAGTTGGTCCTCTACATTAAGCAAGATTTTATCTCTATATTTACCTCTAGGATTTTAAAAACATTTCTAAATTATTTATGCACCAAATTAATTGTGGGTCTGTGACTGGGGTAGTTAAAAGGTTGCTAATAACATGTGAGTCACACACACACACACAAAAATAAACATAATTAACCACCTTCAGCTAATCTCACTAATTACATAAGTTGTGTTTGATAAAATAGAGTTTAATGCTGCCACTGTATGATTGATGACATCACGAATTATTCATTTATCAAAAAAACTGGTTATGGATTTAAACTTCTTGCTCGTAAAGAAACAAGACCACTTCCAAAGATCACAAACTTCATGATGTAACCAACTTAAAAAAAAAGAAAAATAAACTAAGTGAATTAACAAATAAGTCTCATTTTTTTACATAAATTAAGGAAAAAGAGAGCTCACAGAATTAAAACATTTTGTTACCGGTAATTAATGAATACACCAATAGAATATCGATAATTGCATCTAATGTTCTTTATACTAAATGTTATAAACACAAAGTTAATCATGTTACTTTCATTAACTTTTAGTTGTATTGCTTGGTGCCTTTTAACTTTGAATTGTATTGCTTGGTGCCTTTTAACTATTAATTGTATTGCTTGGTGACTTTTAACTATTAATTGTATTGCTTGGTGCCTTTTAACTTTAATTGTATTGCTTGGTGACTTTTAACTTTTAATTGTATTGCTTGGTGCCTTTTAACTATTAATTGTATTGCTTGGTGCCTTTTAACTTTTAATTGTATTGCTTGGTGCCTTTTAACTTTTAATTGTATTCTTGGTGCCCTTTAACTTTGAATTGTATTGCTTGGTGCCCTTTAACTATTAATTGTATTGCTTGGTGACTTTTAACTATTAATTGTATTACTTGGTGACTTTTAACTATTAATTGTATTACTTGGTGACTTTTAACTATTAATTGTATTACTTGGTGACTTTTAACTATTAATTGTATTACTTGGTGACTTTTAACTATTAATTGTATTACTTGGTGACTTTTAACTATTAATTGTATTACTTGGTGACTTTTAACTATCTTCAAAATTTTCATAAAAATGCTAAACACAGGAACATCTGTTACTTACAAAATCCTGAAAATGGACAGTTGCTCCCTTTAAAAAGGCAAAAATTCCAGGTAACCCTGCTCCACATCCCAGCTAGAAAATAGGACGATACAGTTCATTGACATTCCTGAATGTGAACATCAACCACTTCCTGATGGTAAATACTCTTAGCTCCTAACAACAACCACTTCCTGATGGTAAATACTCTTAACCCCTAACAACAAACACTTCCTGATGGTAAATACTCTCAACCTCTAACAACAACCACTACCTGATTGTAAGTACTCTTAACCTCTAACAACAACCACTACCTGATGGTAAATACTCTTAACCTCTAACAACAACCACTACCTGATGGTAAGTACTCTTAACCTCTAACAACAACCACTTCCTGATGGTAAGTACTCTTAACCTCTAACAACAACCACTACCTGATGGTAAGTACTCTTGCAATCTTGAAAATGTTATTATTAATGTTTTGAAAGGTTATCATGTTGTAGATATTTGCATTATTTCAACATCATTACCAATAGTTTGTACTAAGAAATATTATTATGTGGTACCTATATTAGTACAACATCATTAAGAAAGGAAGTACATAGAAAACATGAAACATATTGGATAACAAGACCCATACAAATGTTCAGCTCAGTGATGCAGTTTGACTGATTTTGAGCTCTCATTAGCTCTGTTACATCAGTGATAGTGAACATTAACCAAATGATTTTATAACAAAAAAATGCCAAAGTTAGCTGATCTCAAAACCGTACATGTTGAAGGAACATTATATTTCCACGTCACTACCACACAATATTCATGTATCATTGTTTGGGGAACAGTTACAACATTAATTCTAAAGTTTTGTAAAAAAATATTAGCATATACAAGTAACTAAAATTTTCACAAACATTACATCTCCACTTATTGTGATTAAATCGATTAATATAAATTGGCAGTTAATCATCCTTAGTTTTAAAAAACAATATTTTACAGATTCCACTTTAAGGGAAGAGAAATTGTGGGATATTAGTGACACTTCTTCAGTCATGAGAGAGATAGAGGAGCAGTCTGTTGGTTTCAAATAGCAGTGGGCAGGAATAATAAAAGAACATTTATTTTAAGTAGTTTAAAAGCATTATTACCTCAAGTATTTTCATTCCATTTTCAACTACATTTTCAGTTGACAAAAATTCCACCAAATCCAGTGCACATTCCCAAACCTTAAGACCACCTACAAAAGTAAAATGAAATTTAAAAACCTGTTAACTTCAACATATTGTAAGTGCTGTCTTAGGTTATGATGATATCTAGAGTGTTGGAAACTATCAAAATGTATCACATGAAATAATTTTGAAATGTAACTAAATAATTTTATGACGTATATTTCATTATAGGGGAAAAAGTTTTATTTTTGTGAATTAATATTTTCTTCAAATAGCAAAAAAACGTATGGCAACTAGCAGGTTGTGAAAAACTTTACTTGGATTTAGATTACTCTTTTTTTTATATACAGTCTTTTCCTCGTTGAAGTAAATGAATAAAACTGTTGATTAGCAAATGAAATCCACAAAGGCTCCACACAGTTTGACCTGAACCTAACTCGATCACTCTCCAGGATTGTTATTCTTTTGTTATAGGGATAGACAGGTTATGATTACTACACTAGTAACAATGAATTGGGTCAAACATCAATTCAAACAAAGATGAACATTTCTTTATATACATCTGCTACAAGAGCATTATGGGATACATTACTGCTACAACTTTTTGACTGTAAAGTTGAAAGTTCCAGATATTCTGAGTTTAAACTTGCAGGCTTAGCAATGCCTAACTGAATAACAACTCAAAATGGGTAAATCCAACTTTTTTTATGTCAATGTGTTTGGCACATAAAAATTTATATTTATATAAATATGATCACACATGAGTCCAAAATATACATTTTGGGGGTGTTTGACCTTTCACCCCATAAAAATATTTCAAAAAGGTCTAAATTAAAAAATTGAAAAAGTTGTCTCATCGTATTGGACCAAGAAATAATATAATGGTAGTCGATTAAAAAGTGTTTGGAAGAAGAAGAAACATTAGAAAAACAGTATGTTTCTCTGTGTAGCCATAATGAAAAAACAGTACGTTTCTCTGTGTAGCCATAATGAAAAAACAGTACGTTTCTCTGTGGAGCCATAATGAAAAAACAGTACGTTTCTCTGTGGAGCCATAATGAAAAAACAGTACGTTTCTCTGTGGAGCCATAATGAAAAAACAGTACGTTTCTCTGTGGAGCCATAATAGAAAAA
>NW_013675452.1:22387-23768 GCF_000517525.1 Limulus polyphemus
CAGTATGTTTCTCTGTGTAGCCATAATGAAAAACAGTATGTTTCTCTGTGTAGCCATAATGAAAAACAGTATGTTTCTCTGTGTAGCCATAATGAAAAACAGTATGTTTCTCTGTGTAGCCATAATGAAAAACAGTATGTTTCTCTGTGTAGCCATAATGAAAAACAGTATGTTTCTCTGTGGAGCCATAATGAAAAGTTGAAAACCACTAAATTAATCTAAATTACTGTATTTCGTTCTAGAATGACTATACATTGTAACAGATAATTACATATTTAGTTTTATTACTTTAGAGATGTACTTACACCTTCCCACAGTATGTCAAAAGTTATTTATCACAGCCAGATAGTTTCGTGTACAAAGTTACAAGCATGACTTACAAACATGCTTCGTGCACACAGCAAGCTAGGATATTGATTATCATGAGAAATTGTTTATTTAATTTTACTTATCTAACCTAATAAGTTTTTACATTTTAGTTAGTTTTATAATATCAAGTAGACATTATATATCAAAAACAAGAAATTTATTTATTACTTACTCATAAAAACACCTGCTTTTTGTTGTCAACAAACGAAGCACTGATAAAACAAGATACAAACGCTATACAACATCCATTACAGTGGAATCTTGAAGCAATAAACTCAACGTTAAACTCTGGAACAAATAAAACTCTCCCATGATCAACAATTAATATCTACAAATGAACTTCTGGCTGTAGGCTTTCCAAAGATTTAGTATAATCGTTTCTGCAGTTTGACGGATAAACTTATTTGAAAGATAACGTGTAAAATATATTCACAACTGATGAAACTCCAGCATACTCAAGAGAACACTGTACTTTCTAAGATTTGTCACAATGATATCAACAAACCCAGCTATGGAATACACACAGAATATATTCGGCTATACAAAGGAGCACTGTACCACATACACACACACAGCACACTGTGCTAATTAACGAGAACACTGCCATAGCATACTAGGCCACACATTATGCAGTTCACTGGATTACCCAAACACCATACTGAACCACACTGTACACTGGATTACTCAAACACCATACTGAAGTACACAGTAAACTGGATTACCCAAACACCATACTGAACCACACTGTACACTGGATTACCCAAACACCATACTGAACCACACTGTACACTGGATTACTCAAACACCATACTGAAGTACACAGTAAACTGGATTACCCAAACACCATACTGAACCACACTGTACACTGGATTACTCAAACACCATACTGAAGTACACAGTATACTAGATTACCCAAACACCATACTGAACCACACAGTATACTGGATTACCCAAACACCATACTGAACCACACAGTATACTGGATTACCCAAACACCATACTGAACCACACA
>NW_013675453.1:0-994 GCF_000517525.1 Limulus polyphemus
ATATACTAATTTTTAAAGTATCAAATTGAATTTTTGTTCAATAAAAATCTTTCAAATGCGACTGGAGCAAAATAAGGGTGCGTCTTATACACCGGTGCGTCTTATATTCCGAAAAATACGGTAGTTCGTTTTGTTCCTTTTTCTTCTCTGGTGCTCATCAATAACTTATACGTTCGTCTTCGTGTAGTTTTTCATAGTTATTGAGCATGTAGCCATAGAATGATAAGTTTTGATTTTACGAGCGATTTACTGCTCATGTGCTTAAGGATAATATTTCATCATTAGAAACTGGTACATCTTTCTCGACATAATACACTAAAAACTAGAAAAAATAAGCAGGATTCTAAACAATCAGCCACGTTTTTGTACTTTCTATGTTTTGGAACTCATGAGAGACAGTACGTGATGCTCATTACTCAATATCAACAAATTTTATCTGTATTCTGTTGAAAATTAATACTGGTTCTACAAATTTAAAATATATTGAGTGAATGTTTGAATTTTCTATTGAAATACTTTTGAAACAAAACAGTTATGAATTTATCACTAAGCAGCACTGACTACAGATAAATAAATTCTGAATATCAAAGTTGTTTACTACTTTATTTGTGTTATCTAATAGGCATAAGGTCTTGAAGCAAAATATATAGTTTCTTGCAAGTTGTTTCCCCTCTACGTTTTATTTCGTAATAAATACAGGCCAGGCTAAATGCTCAGACTGTGAATCGCGGTTCGTAGCCTATTGTTGCAGAAACGCGCTCTGCACTTTGGGGCCGTGGACGCGCAATAACATGGCTCTTATATCCCACTATTCGATAAAAACAAAGAGTGCCCGGCATGTCCAAGTGGTTAGTGCGCTCGACTATCGGTCTGGTTCGAATCCCCGTCACACCAAACATGCTCGCCCTTTAAGCCGTGGGGACGTTATAATGTTACGGTCAATCCCACTATTCGTTGGTAAAAGAGTAGCCCAAGAGTTAGCGGTGGGTGGTGA
>NW_013675453.1:1258-6064 GCF_000517525.1 Limulus polyphemus
GTCCATAACAAACAATCAAACAAGAGTAGCCGAATTAGTTCGCTGCGGGTTTTGTTGATTAATTGCCTTCTATCTAGTCTATCAACTCAAAGTTACAGATGATTATGCAGATAGGCCTTTGTGAAGATATGCACAAAAATTCTGAAACAAATAAACATATCTACTAAATACAAGGCCTATATTTAAACCACTGTCTATCTGTAAGTTCTATGTTCTAACTATCTATACCACAAAACGCCTAACCCCAAGATTCATAAATACAAATTATCGCTACAATTCTTGGAACAATCAAGTGGCCTCAGTTTGTTTGTTTTGCTTCCACTTGGGAATCGAACCCTGGATTTTAGTGTTGTAAGTCCGTAGACTTACTGATGTCCCACAGATGGCCATATTAGTTCATTAGCGTATACTACTGATTATTCTAATGTCCTAAATTAATATCAGATATTAATGTTAGAAGAAATTCATTTAGTAACAATTTATCCAATATAATTAAATCATTTTCAATTAAATGCCTCTATTACTGCAAATTTTAACATACACTATTCAGGTGGTGCTACTTGCAATAGTGAAGTTTATCATAACCCAAGCGTTCATAGCTTTTCTAAAGTAAGTAAATAATTCAGCAGTAAGACTTATAATTTTATTCATGATATGATATTTGTAGTGAGTAATAAAATGCGTTCTCCTATGACTCAGCTAAAAACCGAGTTTTGATACTCGTGGTTGGCACAAAACAGATAGGTTTTCGCTGAAAAACAAACCAATAAATGTGGTCAAAGAAAGTTTAGAAATCTTATCTTTTACCTAAAGTTTAATATAAATAAACCCTATAACTGTTTTATTCACACAGTACATTAAGCTTCCATGGTAACCTGGTGAAACTGGTTTTCTAAAACATCAGTGTTTCTAGTTTTGCTCCATCACGCAGCACTAATCGTAGTTTTACAAACCAAGTACTTGCGTGTTTGATCTGTAAGTTAACCGAACTGACTTTTCTACACGCAATAATAGTAAGAACAAGCCATAACGAGAGTGAACTTTATGATAATTAGAATATTTCTTAATAACGTTTAACACCCGATTGTTTTAAGCTATTTATTAGCGTTATTATAAGCTGTATTTATCGACAGTTAAAGGGAATTCACTAACCCTTCCATACAGGTTCTTTCTTGCCCCTACCAAACCTCAAATACAACAACTCCTAAATCAATTAGCCTGGAGACTGTTATAAAAACTGAATGTGACCAAAATGGTGGAAAATGTTTACATGATACCCGAATGTTCTTTATTAACAAGAGTCTTCATATAATTTTGCTTGTTTGGTATTATATTCTAGCCTTGTCTACTCTGTGTAGCTTGGCGCTTAACTACGAACAAACAAACTCACCAAAACTGATTTTCATAAACCAATTTAGAAAATTGTTCATAATTTCACCTATTCACAACAGGTTGAGTCTCTAAATGTTTTTATAATCTACATGCAACCCACCCCTTCCCCAAGAGCAAAGTGAGTAACCAGCTGAAAATTAAGCATTCCTTCAATGTTGAGTTTGACGTGGGTGTTACGAAGTAGACAGACTGTACTATTGTCACATACAAAAGACTCAGCTAGAGAAAAGAGAAAAAAGGGTAGGAATTTCGATACACATTTTTGACAGTCCACCACGAGGCTTACATAATGTAAAGCAATTTCAAATATAACATAAATGATCATACCTTTGATAAACTGGAGCATGCGTGTTCTCAACTCAGCTCATCAAGAACCTTAGGCTTGAGCACTGCGCATGTACACTACATAAAGTTTTCCAAACATCAAGTCTTGTTTTTGCACGACTTTCCTCATACTTGAGCGTAGCGTACCTTAAATTATAGAGAATTATGTCCAAGGTAAAACGAAAACTTTGACCTTGAGCAGTGTGTATAATTAGAGGTATATGGTGAGACTGGACTGCGTTGAATAAAACCGCAGTCTATCTTAAGAAACATTTTATGCTAAGTAAAACTTAAGGTATTCTAAGAATAAATAAATATATACCTTGGTAAAAAAATAATAATATTCTTAAAACGAAGGTTGTTTAAGGTGTTGTTTAGTTAGATCGATCAGCAACAATAAAGCAAGTTTAACTTTCATAACAAACACAACTTAGTAAGAAGGACAAGTAAATATTTTTGCGATATATATGAGCCTGATTTATGTGTCTAGAATTATAATTTACATTTTAGGTATGAGACTGATTTAGGTGTCTAAAATCACACTTAACATTTTAGGTATGAGCCTGATTTAGGTGTCTAAAATTACACTTAACATTTTAGGTATGAGCCTGATTTTGGCGTCTAAAATTTCACTTAACATTTTAGGTATGAGCCTGATTTAGGTGTCTAAAATTACACTTAACATTTTAGGTATGAGCCTGATTTAGGTGTCTAAAATTACACTTAACATTTTAGGTATGAGCCTGATTTAGGTGTCTAAAATTACACTTAACATTTTAGGTATGAGCCTGATTTTGGCGTTTAAAATTTCACTTAGCATTTTAGGTATGTTCCTGATTTGGGTGTCTAAAATTACACGTAATATTTTAGGTATGAGCCTGACTTTGGCGTTTATAATGTCACTTAACTTTTAGGTATATGTCTGATTTAGGTGTCTAAAATTACTCTTAGCTTCAGTTACTTTAATTCTTTATATTTGATGTAAAATTCTACGGGAAATTATATCTACTTAAATTCGATATACATCAACTTGTTTCAAGCTTAGCACTCACCTTTGCATTCATCCCATTTTCTTTGCCATAAGAATAATTTAATCACCTTTGTAATCATTATGCACATTTATATGTTTTCGTAACATATAGAAGTATAAGAAATACATGAACACTGTTACTTATAATGGTGTATAGGCAAGAATGAAATGATTCAAGATAACATTTAGCTCATTTTGAACCCGAATACAGTTAATCACTTTCTGGTTCTCGAAATTATTTAAAGAAACCTAGAAATCGTAGAAATTGCTGTAATAGAAGCAAGTATATATATACATACAATATTAAATAAACAGTTTACAAACTATTGATTACATTAATTATTAATGGGCGATTGAATCAGCACTATAAAGCAATAATCAATTAAATATCGTTATCGGTCCAGATTGTCAACTTATTGTCACAGCGGATAATGTCTGTGGTAATAGCACCGAAATGCGTTGGGGATATCCCATCTATCAGACGAAATCCAAACGCTGAGTTACCCTTAAATTTCTTAAAGTAGAAATGAAACCACTTATTTTTTCTATTTTTTTCTACTTTAAGAAATTTTAGGGTAACTGCCTTACCACAACTGGCTATGGACAGCGAAAGGCAGTAGAAGCTGAGACGTTGTGTGTGTAAGCACTCAGTTTCGTACACTTATTTGATTTTGCATGACGGCTGACTAGATTAACATCAGCGTTTAGATTTCGTCTGATAGATGGGATATCTCCAACGCACTTGGGTGCCATTACCACAGACATTATCCGCTGTGACAATAAGTTGACAATCTGGACCGATAACGGTAATGCGATATATATATATATATATATGTATGTGTGTGTGTGTTGTATATTCATAGAAAGCACATTGCAGTCTGGATAATATCGTAGTTCGATAATCGATTACTTTGAAAGGATCAGCGTTGGCTTGAAAGATACATGCAATTTGGACCTCCGTCATGCATAATCTTCAACAGAACATGGAATAAGTTCTCATTATTATCGGTTGAAATGGATAAAGCATAAATAATTAAATAGTTTGAAACCCAAGATTGTTTACTTGCATCCACTTCTGTGAATTCTGCCATAATTAAATTTTTTTACATCGTAGAAGAATATTAAAAATCCATAAAAGTGCTACAGAATTGGTAGGGTCTTCATTACAAAAGACGTGATTAAAAACTGGAATGATCTGATTATGAAAGTACTTGTGTGATATCTAGAGTAGGGGAGTCTGTCTATTGGTAGAACAGAAAGTCCTTGACTTGACCTTGAATGGAAGATATAGCTGATGAATGACGCAAATCTGTTTTAGACTACACAGTATTATAGTGGTAGTTATGTATTAAGAAATTAATGTCGCATTTTGGAACAATTTCATTAACCACGTATAATAGTTAAACGAACCCCATAAACTTCACGTTAGTGTAGCCTATATAACGTGTAAAGTTTAGTATTGTTGCGTTAGCGAAGTCACATGACTAGTGTCACGCCACGTTTCTAGAACTATCCTGTACCTTGGCGAATGTTCTAGTATTTACTAGATATAGGGTAGTCTGGCATATAAAAGAGGGTGACAACGCGACGGGACAATAATGTGTGTGTAGGTAATGAGTAATTGAACTGCAGTCAGAGAGAGAGACGTATTGTTGAAGTTAACGTTCGTTGTTAGAACGTTTGTAAAAGAGTGACTGTTGAAAATAAGTGTATCGTGAAGTTATATTCAGAAAGAATAAACCAGTTTTATTAAGTAAGGACTTGTGTCGCTAAAGTTTCGTCGGAACGAAGTTACGGAAAGTTAATTAGCAAACGGAGACGTAACAAATTGGTGTCAGAGAGTGGGACAGAAAAAAATTGGAAACGAGAAGCGGCAAATCAAACTACAGCCTAGCGGACTTGATGGCAGCAATACATGAACAGCAAAAGAAACAAGAAGAAAGAGAAGAAAAATTACAAAAGTTGTTGGAGGAAAAAGAAACAAGAAGAACGAGAAAAGAAACAAGAAGAGAGATTACAGCATTTGCAAGAAAACCTGCAACAGTGACAGCTCGAACAGC
>NW_013675453.1:6980-13724 GCF_000517525.1 Limulus polyphemus
ATTAAACGCCAAAAACAATGGTTCAGTCCTAGACAAAACCACTTCCGACCTCAAAACCTAGAATCTATCCACGGAAAGTGATGCCTCGCATTTGGTGAGACATCAAAGAAGTAATTCATTTCGAACTCCTCAATCCACAGCGAACTATCTATGCAGAAATATATAGTCAGCAACTGGAACGTTTAAATCAAGCCCTTCATCAGAAACGCCCTTCACTCGTCAATCGGAAAGGTGTTCTTCTTCTTTTTCACGACAATGCACGTCCACATGTGGCACATTTGACGTAACACAGGATTTTTGGAGTTGGGTTGGGAAGTTCTCCCACACCCACAATGTTCTCCAGATATGACACCATCAGATTACCATCTTTTTAATGACTGCAACACCATCTTAATGGGAGAACGTATGCAAATGTGGAAGGTGTTAAAGAGGACATCGACATGTTTTTTGCTTCCAAGTCAAGTGATTTCTTTAATCAGGACATAAACAACCTGATTGTAATATGAAAAGCATCATCGATAAGAATGGAGACTATTTCATTTAATAAATGTTTTGTTTTGATATATAAGTTGTTCGGGTTTTTTCATCTAAAAAAAGCGACATTAGTTTCTTGACGATTTAATAATAAAATATTCCAAAAATACGTACTTTTGGGAAGAATAAGTTCTAGCTCGTATTTAAATAAACACTCTTCAGTGACACACATACGACCCTTTCTCTCTCTCTCTCCACATATATTGTCTAATATTTTTGAATTCATGAGAATAATTCCCTGTGAAGGACAGTTTATCTGGGGAGGCTAAGCCTTTCCAGGCTTTTTATAAGTGCTGCCCCTGAATGTTTAATATAGCAAACCATAATCACCACACTTTAACTCTTCATATCACTAAGACAGTTGCCTATACACACGATAACAAATTGGTAGGTTGACGTAACCGACACGTTTAGTTGCTATATTGACGTAACCGACTCAACAGATTCACTGAACAGCTTTTCAAGGAAGTTGAATTTACACTTTTAAAAGTTATACTGTAAAACGCACTAGGCCATTAAGACGTTTTATTTTCAACGACTAAATGCATGAAGATATTACAGTTTGTTCTTATAGCCATTTTACGAGATTTAAGCGCGTTTAACATTTTCCCTCTTTACACCTGATTATTCAGTTATAACATCTCGTGTATTACGTGGTAGTTCTTAGATTGTTTGTTTGTTTGTTTTGAATTTCGCGCAAAGCTACACGGGGGCTATCTGCGCTAGCCGTCTCTAATTTAGCAGTGTAAGACTAGAGGGAAGGCAGCTAGTCATCACCATCCACCGCCAACTATTGGGCTACTCTTTTACCAACGAATAGTGGGATTGACCGTCACTATATAACGCCCCACGGCTGAAAGGGCGTGCATGTTTGGTGTGACGGGGATTCGAACCCGCGACCCACAGATTGCGAGTCGAGTGCCCTAACCACCTGGCCATGCTGGGCCAGGTAGTTCTTAGAAAACACGTGGATTGAATGTTCTACGTCATTGTTTTTTGCCAACACAGCTGTTCTCATTAGAGGTCTCGCGCAAAAAGAAACACATAAGTTATGTTCTAGTCATGATTAGTTAAGTATTTACAAACAAATAACAGTCCAAAAAGTAGTACAGACAGTTAGATAGACAGCAAGTCATCTCGGTTTTGTTTTCACCTTAAACACCAGCTATATATGTATTTCAAGTGAACCTACTAAACCGGTCTTTCAGCTCGTATCATATAAAACGAAAAGAATATTTTCAACATGTCTAGAAATATTGAATTTTTTTTCAATAACCTTAATCTATATCAATTCGAATGAAGCAGATTAGATTTGTTTATCCAACAATGCCATAATATTATATTACTTATTTCTTGTCATTCAACTTTTTCTAATTATGATGAGACAGGAGAAATGAGGTTATGAAAAAGTCCTAAATATCACATTCACGATATTTGAGTTGAAAACATATACAAACAAACAGAAGACCACAAAGAAAATTACGAATAAGTGGAAAATTAGCTCATTTTTATTTATTAATTTGTACTATAAAGAATATCCCAACTACTAGAAAAGGGGGTGATGTACCCCACAAGACTAAAATAATATAAACTTAATTTGCAGTTTAAATATATTTAATCAGTATTGTTCTTTACATACATAGTTTTCTGGAGTAAAGTAGATATCAAAATAAGATTGATATGTGGAGCACAGCCGGACTTTTTATTGTTAGTTCAGGCATTATGGGAAACATCGACGCAAAGAAAGAGTGTAAAAACCGTTATGTTCCTTACATTATCTCGAACCTGTAAGAACCATGATTTCTTTCTAATGATGTCTATCAACTAAGTACCACGCCACTGTGGCCTTTCTGGTCTCATTATAAAACTTGCATAATGAACAGTGCCAGAATAATAGCTCGAAAGACAAGTTTGAACTTATTACAAAACTTTAATCTTAAATTTTGTCACATAGAAATGAAAAAGATAAACGGAAAAAGAGCTCGCTTTCACTATAACTATACTCATTTGTATAAAACATAACAAAGAGATCAACCTTTATATTTAACTATCTAAATGGGTCGCGAATCTAATCGAAATCTGATAGCATAAAAAACGAGTCAAAAACTTTAAATTTTCTTTCCACATATAAACACTTCATAGTCAGGTGGAAGTTTCGGAAACGTAAATAATTTTTTTCGAAAACCTTCATTTTTTTGTACACTGTACATAACAAGGATAGGAGTAACATCCGTCAGTTAACATGTAGGAAGATAATACAATTTAATGCTAATTTCAATTGCATTTATTTTTCCTTATTAGACTTTTGCGGATACATTGTAACATATAATTGGCACAAAAACAAATAGAAATCATATTATTTTCATTTTATGTTAGGTTTCTTATGACTATCAGTTTTGCCCCCCAGTGGCACAGCGGTATGTCTGCGGACTTACAACGCTAGAAACCGGGTTTCGATACCCGTGGTGGGCAGAGCACAGATAGCCCTTGTGTAGCTTTGTGCATAATTAAAAACAAACAAACAAACAAACAGACTATCAGTTTTCTAGTGAGAAAATGGCTCTTTAACTCAGGTGTGTAGCTTGATTTAAAATTCTGAACAAAGAGAATTATAAACTGATAAGTATGAAAGAAACTTACCAGCCACTCCAACAACAGTGAGGTATTTAATCGACCACAACGTTTCTAATAGCTTCATCGGTTACAACTGAGTTATTCTGATTGGCTGAAACTTAGCAATAGAAAGCCTTGTTCTATTTGAGCTCAATAGTCATTTGGGCACTTTAATCGAAGTACGGGAAAAAGTCGGAAGGCATAAAATCATAGGATCATGTTCGAGATAATAAAAAAATAGAATGAAAAGGTATATATATTTTTTATTGATAATACAGGAAATGTTGAATCAGGTGATAGTGAATAATATTCTGCTCTTTCTGTTTCACTTGTGAACAGTTATGAAACTCAACGTGTACATGATGTTGTCATCTTGCTGTGTTCTGGTCTTGACAACAGATACCGTCTATAATAACAATTGTCATGCTTTAACGTGCGAGGAGGCAGTGACCAACAAAATGTTATTGCTCGGAATGTTTCCTTTTGACAATGTGTTTGTCACTGATGTGCAATAAACCTCCACCGGGGCTACATTTGTTTAGAAGGATAAAGAGAACAACGAAAAAGGAACTAGTAAGCAAAACTAACATCTAAATCAAATTTTACTCGCTTAAAGCTATCGAACAGCTTAACAGATCATTCGATATTTATAAAACATAACAAAAATACAAGTAATAAGATTTAGTACCAAGAGGCAACCAATTTGGAGCTAGTGACCTCTTTACTTTGTAGTCAATAAATATAATCAATTTAATCATATGTGCACATCTATTGAAATCACCATCGATAAAGAAGTTTCTATTGAAGAAAATAATTGGAAATTACTTAATTATAATATCTGGATGAAACCGACTGTGTCGTTACACACAAAACACAATTACGTAAGAAGCACAGTTATGCTTAAAGGCTCAGGTACAAATTTACCAATAGTATTTTCTCCTCTACTTTCTAATGTAACTTATTTTAATCTACAATGATAATTATAATTATTATTTATATACAATAATGAATTATGCACTTTAAAGATAGTTACCTTGAAATATTGTCGACCTTTTAATTCATCGTAAATTGTTACAAAATCGAATTTAATACGAAAAAATTTGTTTGTTTTTTTGAATTTCGCGCAAAGCTACACGAGGGCTATCTGCGCTAGCCGTTCCTAATTTATCAGTGTAAGACTAGAGGGAAGGCAGCTAGTGATACACACAAAACCAATGTTGTAAACACCTAATGCATACTCAAAACGTCTTACAAGTAGAAAACTAACACACAAGATAACAAGTTCTTGATAATGTACTTATGGTGCAGGCCATGCATAACATAAACGATGCTGATAATTCTTATCAAATGTGTATTTGTAAAGGAAAGAACAATAGTCATATTAGTATACTTTTTATGTGTTCAAAAATCTGCTACCTGTATATTGTAATCACCTTATACAGTTTTCATTAGATTTTTCATATCATTGGCCAGTTGGTTAGGGCGCTGGACTCGCAAACTGACGTCGTGGGTTTGAATCCCCGTCACACCAAACATGCTCGCCCTTTCAGCCGTTTGGGCGTTATAATGTGACGGTAAATCCCACTATTCGTTGGTAAAAGAGTAGCCCAAAAGTTGGCGGTGGGTGGTGATGTGTAGGTGGAAATGACAAGGAATCAAATAAGTGTGGAAATGACAAGGGGTCAAATACGTACCGAGTAATATATTTATGATTTTATTTGATTCCTTGTCATTTCCACCTACACTTATTTGATTCCTTGTCATTTCCACCTACACTTATTAGCAAATAGTTTTCGATCACACACACTGCGAATAGGTCAAATAAAACGATAAGTAATTTTGAGCACGGGCTTATCATTAGTATATGAAACAACAAAGCTTTATCAACACAGGCGATGTATGATAACACATTAATAACTTGAAACACGTATAAACAAAAACTAAATAGAATGGTTTAAAAACAAACCTGATGGTAAAGGAGAAAAATGTAAACTTTTCTTCAAAAAGGTACTTAATGAATCATGAATAAGCATATGTAGAAAGCAGAAATGTATATATGTATATATCTAACCATTATGTAACAAAACTCTGTGTGTGACCGCATATAACCGGCTAGCTGCTGAACCGAATATCAGTAAACCTGACATGTGCCCTTAGAGCCCCCTTGGGAGTAACACGTGGACCAGTCTGTGGCTCTTACTTTCCCTATATCATCCCACAGGGCCCCATGTTTTCTCTGTACATTACAAGTGTATGTCAACTATATATATACATATATATATATATATGTATGTATTTGTTTAATAGGATCACTCCTTACTCTGAACACTAACCAATTAATTACGATCATTAATACATTTTTCTGATAAACTTGTTATGCAACAATGTGATATTCACACTGTACATATTTACTGAGTCACACTGTTCAACAACAATGTAATGTCCACACTCAGCATACTTATTGATTTACACTGTTTAACAACAATGTGATATCCACAGTCTACATATTTTCTGAGTTACACTGTTCAACAACAATGTGATATGCACACTCTACATATTTTCTGAGTTACAATGTTTAACTGCGGATTTATTACATTTTTTTATGATGCTCACTTCATTACGAAAACATATTTCGTTATATATATACATTTTGTTTGTCGTATCGAATTAGATACTGAATTATCTCGTGTACTACAAAAGTACCTTACTTTTACAGCAACAATTATTTGTATCAATATTTAAGAGTCTCATAAAACAACCTATTTCCTTATGGTCATCATAATATTAATGATCAGCTTTGTATATTTGCATTGTGATTTTAGTCACCGTGAGGAATGAAAAGAATTCACAATGACTGACGGAGAATTTATAAGTGAAACATAATGTATTTAATAAAGAAAAGAAAAAAATTAATTACAAGAAAGAGAAAACAAGTACTCCAAAACTAAACAGACGTTTAAATGAAAATATTTCGTTAGAAGAAACAAAATACACTCTAAAATAATGTGTTGTAAATTAACACAAACAATGTGTTAATTTAGAGCAGAAAATATGGTGTTCCCCAAGCTTAGATTTGTGTGAACTATAACATGACATGAATGACGTGTGTTTTCAATTAAAAATGGCGTTTATTTAGTTGTTTTGTAAAGCCATATTTTTAATAAGTGTATTAAATTGTATAAAGTTCAACACAGAAATTGTGTTGAGTCAACATATTTATGTTCTGTTTCATAAATTCACAGATATTGCGTTGACTTTACTTGAATTTATATTATAGTCATTTAAACATCAGACTTAATTTTTTTACAGTATCTTTTGTTACGTTAAACAAAGTACTAAATTTTTTAATCTTAACTATTTTAATAAACATTTCGAATTAGTAAAGTTTATATCAATGTTTAAATAATTTTTGTTTATTTTAAGACTGTGGTAATAAGACGTCTCTCTCGTAAGCAGAACTTGTAGATATATGTTGTAGATCTAAATGTGCCGATGTAAATAGTGTTCCATCTAAGACTATCTCCCCCCCCCCGACGTTCTCGGGGGTTTTAATTCTTTTTAATGATTGTTGCTTTCCTCATAAACAAGACATCATTT